>NW_027225722.1:45000-60000 GCF_038994185.2 Dermacentor albipictus | reverse complement strand
TAAAAAAAGCATGTCATTGATTGTCATTCAAACCTCAAGAGCGCGTGGAGAAAGTGTTCCGGTTTACATTCGGCAAATCGAAATGAACGGCTAAAATTAACCTATCGTCTGGTTTCATGCGGGAGATCACGTGCGCACGCAAATTTCTTCGTACGGGAATTTTATGAAGTGAAGGCGGCTACAGATCATTTCCTTTGTCTAGTTCATGTTCGTAGGCGCAAATTGCAAACGTAATACTTGGAGGAACGTTTCCACTAATCTACAGGGGCTCTCTCATTTCTCCGATTGCTCGCAAACACATTGCATTGCTAGTCGTGACGTTTCACAGTGACGTTTCACCATGCCCGTCGAAGTTGATTACCAGTACCGCGCCAGCGTCGACCGGCCGGCGAAGCGACGAACTCAGCAGCGCATGCGCGAGGCCCTACAACACCCCAACCGAGCTACCCTGCTTATCGGAGAGAGCGAGTGCGCGTGAACGCGGGCTCGTCTGACGATCTGGATTAAAGAAAAAAAAAAAGTGTGTCCGAGATATTGACAAAGACAAGTGGTCGCTGTCGCTCTGAGTCTTAGCGCGTTATAGAAAACGTGGGATGGCGGTGCTTCCTCGAGGGTCTAAAAGTACAATCTTCGAACTAGCGCTCCCGGCGGAACGTGGAGCTAGCATCCTTCTTCTTGGAACGGTTTGCAATGGACTGCTTGAATGTGCCGACCACGCGTCACGGGTCGCGTATAGAGCCAACGTTTGGCAAGAACGCGTCTAGCACAACCGATCGCGGTTGCGATAACCCATCGTTGGTAGCGAAAAAAAGAAAGAAAGAAAAAAAAACACCTACCCGCAGCTTGTTAGCAGTAACCGTAAATGTGGTTCTAAATATAGGTTCGCTGGTCACTGAAACTTTCTCATAACGCACACCACTGTAGTCCAAAAAGAACAAAGCACGCACAATGGATATGATACAGCCGTCACCGCATGATTTCGCGTTTTCCTTATTGCATTACTTTCGTGGGCATGCGCGCTAGGGCCACGCAGGCCAGGAGGCAAGGGGAAAAATAAATAAGAAATGATACGCGATCCTCAGCATTGACTTGGCTGATGTGGCACTCGCATTTATGTTCTTTACCTTAGGCGAGCGCAACGCGCCAACTGAACTCCAATTTCCCATAACGGAAATTCGTATTTGGCCATTTGGTTGTATTTTTGGCTGATGTTCGCGTTTTTCGCCCGAGCATGCGCTTCACTGCGCCGCTCGTTGCCCCTTCAATGCGGCTTCACTGCCCTGCAGGCGTGTTCTGCGTCAAGCCGAACCACCAGGCAAAAAGCCTGGGCGCCGCCATCTTGTTGAGAGCGGCGCCGGGGACACAATCGCGCCTAGCTCATTGAGTTTTCCCCCAAAACTGAACGAAATAGCCTTATTTAAATGAGAAAGATGCCGCGAGTGCCGCAACGAAGGACCTTAAGGATTACCGAAGGGTAACTGAGGGCGACGCGACGAGCTTTGGAAAGAAGAATGATGGGTGTAGCGCTACGGGGGATAAGAATAGAGCAGATTCGGGGGGTGAGCGAACAAACGCGAGCTAATGACACCTTAGTTTAAACCAAGAAAAAGAAATGGGCGTGCGCAGGGCATGCAATGTGGGGGGAAGATCATCAATTAAGGGTTACCGACTGAATTCCAAGAGAAGGGAAGCGTAGCACGGGGTGGCGGAAATTTAGGAGGGCAGATTAGATTAGGAAGGGCGCAGGCACTAGACGGCGACCGTGACCGGGCTTACACGTGACCGGGGTGCTTGGAGAATAATGGGAGAGGTCTTTGCCCTGCAGTGGTCGTAGCCAGCAGGATGATGATGACGAAAAGGTAGCAACAGGTATTCATAACATACAGGTTGGAAAGCTGAGGCACCTCTGAACCCTTGAATATATTTCGCCACACTTGGCCATACGACAAGTTTGTTTTCGAGGCGCTCGGTCCCACTGCAGCGAAAATGTTGCCGGAAATCGGGCACTCCATTTTTGTTTCATAGGGAACCTTTCTTCCACTAGGGCAGCGGATTTTCGCAGGGCGAGCTTGCTGTCGTTTACGGATCAAAGCGATAGTGAACTCCAAAATGCAGTGTTGGCTTTGAGTGGGACTTACATTGATTGCAAAACCCACGGCTAATCACCCTTCCCCCCCCCCCCCCAAGTGGCTCATTACAGCAGACAATCGTTCAGAAACACCGGCATCGTTGCGTATAGTATGGGAATGGTGCGTGTCACGTGAGTGCTCGCTTCGAGCTTGTGTTCTTCATTTTGATTGAATGAAGTCTCACCTAAGTGAGCGGGGGCCGATCCCGGAGGTAGTGCAATACCGGGCCGACCTGCGGCGGAGGTGAAGCAGGCTTCAAGCACTCCGCCAACTTCCAAAAATAGGTTTAATATCGTGGATCCATATAGAACCCGTATCAGATATTAAGCTGATAAGAACAGAGTTTTTATTCATGCTAGTTACAGAACATCAAAAAATACAAGTTACAGAACCAAGGAGAAAACGAATAAAAGGTGTATAATCTAAAAACGCAAACAAATGGCTAAAAAAACTAGTTAGTGGTGTTAGTAATAAAAGACTAAAACTGTAAAGGTGTAAAACAGTGCAAAAAATGGCGCTTCTCTAAAAACATAAGATCATTAAGAGGTGCCGACATGGGCTCTAAAAATCTTTGTAGAGGCGCTTATTGTGTCACTGATGCACAGGCGTTTAAGTGTCCGTAGGTATGACCTACTGCACAGCCTGCGCATCACCCGGTCGTTCCCCACATCCCAGCTGCCAAGGCAGCCGACGACCACCGCGTCCACCGTCACACGCTGGAACCGCCGGAGGAGATGACGCTGTACAGGGGCGTACTTCTCCTCCTTAGCCTTCCGGGCGTCCTGGAACGCCTGCAGCCTGTTCTCGAAAGGGCAGCAGACGTCCAGGATGAGTGCCTCCTCTCCACGGGCCAGTACCAGGTCGGGCTTGAGTGATGTGTTGCCTACGACCTGGTTCTCCGCAATGACTGTAAACCGACCCAAAGCAGCCTTTTTTATTCTGGCGACGATGGTGTTATGGCGCTCCGTCATGGCCCGGCTCTGCCGCATGCAATGGCAAAGTACATGCGGCAGTGTCTCCTCCCCATACCCGCAGCGTCTGCATCTTTTGTCCGCCGCGGGTGCCCAGAGTCTTGTGGCGTTGAGGGGGAGGAGATTTAGTCGGGCTCGATGAATGAAGCGCCAGTCGATGAAATGGGTGTAGCGGCCGGACCTCATGAAGTGTGAGTTTGCCGGGTCGGCCGCCACACACACCATCGCCTTGCCTTGGTTCGGTTTGTCTTGCAGAGATTGGTCCCTTTCGGTGGAGAGGAGCGCCCGGATTGTCTTGATCAGCTTGTGGCGGTTCCTCGCTGACACAGAGGCCTCCCCGCAGTTGATGCGGGCTCCATGCTCCAACAGCTCCCAGGCGACGGAGAGGCGACGGGAGGCTTTGCGGGCCTCCGTCCACACAGACTGGACCTGTGTGGACGTTTGCCGAAAGTCGCCCTCCGTCTCGCCTGAGAGGTAGGCCTCCATGTCCTCGGTGTTCGCGGGTCGTCTCAGCCGCCTTGACACTACGCCCTCGAGCTCTCCTGCTGCACGCTCCCGGACCTCCACGTCGGTCGACGTCAGTAGCTTGAAGGCTCCATCCACCCGACAGATGTCGCTGAGCTCCGCCGCAAGTGGGATCCCTGCACTGCCAGCCTGTGAGCTTCCGTACAAGTATTCATTGGAAGCTCTGGCTGGCACGTACAGGGTCTTCTTGATGAGCGGGCGGAGCTCCTCGTCCAGGCGTTGCCACTCTCCCTTGCTGGCAAGGCCCACCCGCATGGCAAAGTTGAGGGCTGGATACAAGAATGTTTTGATAGCATCCAGCCTCTGCCATGGGGCGAGCATAGAGGAGAGCAGCTTTCTGCCCAGGTGGATGGCCTCGTCGACCGTCGTCTCGTCCGGTAGCACCCTGAACCCCACTGGACGGCCCAGGAACTTGTGCCCCTGGAAGTCGCCAAGCGCCGGAATCGGGTCGCCACCCACGGTGAAAGAGGTGGGCCGTGTACCCACGGGGTGGCGACCAGACAGGTGTAGAGACCGGCACTTGGCGGCGTTGAGTCGCAGCCCGAGCCGGGCCGACAGGGCTGTTACACGGTCCAAGCGGCTCTGCAGGGTGGCGGGATCCGCGGCCAGCAGCGTCAGATCATCGGCGTAGGCAAGGATGTTGTGCTGCCTATCGCCTCCCTGTACTGCACGGATGACCGGGTCCACCACCAGGTTGAAAAGCAGGCCGCTCAGAGGACAGCCCTGTCTCAGCCCAGCTCCGATGGTGATTGGCTCCGTAATGCCAGCTGCTGCCACGACGCAGGTGGTGTTGGCGCGGTAGAGGTCTTCAACGATGGTAGCAAAGGCCTCCCCCGCGCCGGCGCCGCGGACAGCGTCGACGAGGGCCTGATGGGCGACCGAGCCGAAAGCGTTGGCAAAATCGAGGAACCCCACGCACAGCTCCCCACCTCCTGTCCTAGCATCATCCAGGCGTCCCTGCAGCACGAAGTTGTGTTCAAACACCCCATCGTGCGGCAGGAAGCCCTTCTGACACCTGGACAGTACCGCATGGTCGCCCAACCACCTCTGCAGCCGGGTGGTGAGACACCCGGCATACAGTTTGGCGATCGTGCGACCAAGGGCAATGGGTCGCCAGTTTGTGGGGTCCTCGCGGTCGCCCTTCTTGTATATCAGGATAGTCCTCGTCGACTTCCAGCTCAGGGGCGTGCGGCGGTATTGGAGGCATACGTTGTATACCGCCGCCAGGAACCTGCCCTCAGGGTCCACCTGCCTCCAGTGGTGGTACGTGAGGCGGTCCTCCCCTGGAGCTGTACTCTCGCATTTACGGAGCTTGGCTGCGACTTCTTCCGGTGTAAAGGGGCACAAGTCCAGTTCTTCGGTGGCTGGAAGCCTTGACCTCAGGATGCTGGTATCCACGGGTGTTGGTGACCAGAGGTTCGAGTAGTGGTCCTGCAGTGCGTGGGGGTCGATCGGACAGAGCTGGGACGGGCCTTCAGTGATTAGCCGCACTGCCCGGCGCCGGTTCCTTCTGTAGAGAGTTTGTATCTGCTGGGGGTTGTCGGGGTTCACCTCGCGCCTCCGTGATTGGCGCGAGTCCCCGACTGGCAGCCGCAGGTGTTTGGTTGCGGCTGCAATGGCACGGTCAAGGATGTTTTCGAACCGTGCCCACTCCCCAGCAGACTCAGGCAACCGGCTCAATGCCCGCAGCTCTGCCGTTTCGTCCGCTAAGGTCCACGCACTGCCCTCTGGTCGTGTGGTACCAGCATGTTCGTCCTGGGTCCCGAAGTCCTGGTTGCTTCCGTCATGGTCCTGCACCTCTGCCCTGCCCGGGGAGAGCTCCTGCATGGCCGCCGGCTCGTGAGCCTCGGAGACTGGTGCTCCCGGGCTGCCTCGGTTGGACGGCAGCGATGGTGTTGGAGAAGGGGAGGCCGAGGCCGCGGTCCGCCCTGACTGGTTTGGCGTCCGCGGAGAAGGTGCCTCGGCCATCTCGCCATCGCTGCTGTGTCCGGGTGTTCCCCGAGGTGCCACGGGAGACGGCTCCTGGTCGGCGGCCTGCCCGGTCGCCACTGCTGGTGTTCCAGGAGGGTCCTCAACGGGACCCTCGGTGCTGTCCTGCTCTGCTGCGGGGGTGCTGTCGCTGTCCTGCTCCGACGCACCAGTGGCAGCACCCGCGGCGAGATCACGCCTGGCCGCCAGTGCCGCCTCCCTCCTGTGCCACTGCTCGTGGTTGCCCAAGCCCCTCCTTGTGGGGAAGGACATTGGGCAACTGCCACACTGGTGTGGCAGGGCAACAGGGGGGGCGGCAGTCAAGTTGGCTGCAGCCAGGCAGGCGTGAGAGGCTGGTCGAAGCCCCAGTGTCTCGCCGCAGATGGTGCACACGTTGATGGTGCGCCGGATCCTGGTGCCGTGTTCGAGTTCCAGGTGCCGCTGGAGGGACTGCCGCCGCGCTGTCCATTTGGCCGCGGCATAGGCAGCTCGGCAGCCCTCTTCGCAGCACCGGACCGTTTGGGGCACGGGAAAGAACACCGTGAGGGTGCCATCCTCACGGGCCGGCTGGCGTTCCTGCCTAGGGGTGATGGGGTCGCCATCGTCTTCACTGGTGTCATGGGCCGTGCGGCCGTGGCCCCCAGAGTCCATTGTATGGTCTTACCTTCCGGACCCGGCGGCTCTCCTTAAAGGAGGCCAGGTCCGGAGGCTAGGGGGCCACCAGGGGTGGCAGCTAGTGGGCCGGGCCCATGACAGACGATGGCGAAGGCAGGGGCCAGCCGGTTGTGCCCCAGCACAGCACCAGTCGGGACGGCAGGACCAGCGGGCACCCCGCAGGCAGGCAGCACCAAGCAGTGGTCAGGCCGAGCGGGGCAGGAGTCTCCGGGGGGCGGCAGGCAGCGCCAGGCAGCGGCAGGACCAGGAAGCGGGCCGGTGTGGGTCGTCCAGGGGCCACCAGGTAGCAGCACGCGGGCTGTCCTGGAGGCAGTGCAGCAGGGAGCCGAGGGCCTGGAAAGATAGGGCTGGGATAGGGGAAAGACCTTGCTATGACCGGAGCAGGTAACCGGGCGCCTCTACAAAGATGAGTGTGTCAAAGGCCGGGCAAGCCAGCTGCAGTGACTACACTTTGATCTTAGCCAAAAGGCCGAGAAGCGATCTTAGCCAAAACTTTGATCTTAGCCAAAAGGCCGAGAAGCGATGTCTTTCACTTCACTCCATTGTACCACTGCCTTGTGGGTGCCCTGGCGACATTGGTAACCTCAGCAACAGCGTGGGCAATCTTATAAAACCCAGCCCGTCTAGAGACTCTATGCTCTCTATCTCGCGAATCAACTCGCGACGCCTCAGTCTTTCACTGTTAACGAAACGCCGTCGCGTAGAAACGAGACCCGAGCGCAAGCTTGTTCGCAAGGCAAAACCAACGAAGGCAACCTCGTAGAAAACGGAACAGGCGAGCGGAAAACACGCGCAAGGGGAATGCTTACTTCCGTCTGAATGCGACCGCTCAAGGCGGCTTTCTTTGAGGCCTTCGTTTCAAGCCCGTGCGCAAGTGTAATACACTACGCGCATTTCCCTCATTTCCTTTTATTTACCGCAAGGCCCACTGAAAGTTTTCATACGGCACAGGCCGGGACGGATTGCAACGTGTCGATTCGACCGCTAGAATTAGGTAGCGCGCCTCATGTACGAATGAAAGAGAATGAAAAAAAAAATAAATATAGAAAAGGCTGCGCACTCCTTCCAACCGGAAACATAGAGGGCAGGAAGATCGCCATGTGGAGCACAGGTGTTGTTAAAAAAGAAAGAAAGAAAGAAAGAAATAGCGCTACCCCATCATCTTTACCGTGTGCGTGTATACACACACACGCACACATATGCACGCGCACGCACGCGCGCGCGCGCACGCACACACACACACACACACACACACACACACACACACATACGCACACATGCTAGCATAGCTTAAGCACAGCTGGAAAGCTCAGCCTTGCGCAAGAAAAAAGGACCACGCCCTTTCGCAAGCCCCTTTGAAACTTTTAAATGAGAAACATGTGTACAGCGAGGTCGTTCGAAACTGGCGCGAAAACGCATCCGCGCCATCTGTGTGCGGAACTAGGAAAACCTACGGCCTTCGCCATACAGAAAGAAAGGTAGATGGCGCGAGCTAACGCTCCGTTGCATACTAAGAACGAGAGCTAGTGAATAATGGCAGAAACGTCTTGGGAAGAGAGAAAAAAACAACAACAACAAAAAAAAAGAAAGACACGCAAGTTGTTGGCTCGCGCAAGCATTCTATTTTACAGCGAGTAAAGAGCATAGCAACTTCTCACAAGAGCAGCAAGAAAGACAAGAAGAACGTGAGAGAGGGGGAGAAACAGGCGCGTTTCTTTGGAATGCAGAGCATGCTGCACACACTATGAAGTGCCAAAGAGACGGGGAAAGCAGATGGCGCGATTGTGTATGTCCTCAAAGCTTGAAAACAATTTCTAAACTACAAGGTGTGCCGAAGTCCGCCTACTCTCATCAGGTTGCTCCCGCCTCCAATTGCATTTAAATTAAAATTACAGTCGCCTCAGAGGCAGAGAGAGAGAGAGAGAGAGAGAAAATGTGTACACTTGCTTCGCGCAGCTGCACCCGTTCAAATTTTACAGCAACAAGAGCACTCCCGCAGGCACAAAGTCCGCTGCCGCGTCCGCCGGGGCGGAATGCACTCGCTTCCGTAAATTGTCGTGCGGCAGACTGCTGCATCGTAGCACACCTGAAACCGCGCAGACGTCAGCGATCGCCGCGAGATCGCTGCGAGCGCTAAAGTCCGAAACCACGTCCGCCGGGGCGGCGGGAGCTCGATACCCCTTCACGAAACTTCTGCGTGTACACCGCCGCACGGCCACGGCGGAGTCGCTGGCATCCTGCGCGCAGTTGCATTGCGTCGCGCCGGGAATCGTTGAAGCCCCACGCAGACGTCGGCGTCGGCCCCGACCTGGCTGCGAGCGCTCGAAGAGACCAAGTCCGAAGCCACGTGAGCCGGGGCGGTGTGAGCGCGACTAAGTCCGAGACGACGTCAGCCGGGGCGGCGTGAGCGAGACCAAGTCCGAGACTACGTCAGCCGGGGCGGCGTGAGCGAGACCAAGTCCGAGACTACGTCAGCCGGGGCGTCGACTAAGTCCGAGACGACGTCAGCCGGGGCGTCGAGCACGCCGCGGTCGCTTTTCCCACTCTTACTCGAAAAATGGCGAAGGGGCCGCGCTAGCGTGCCTTGAATCGGTGAGCGGCGGTACCGCGGCGATCGCGAGAGCTCAAATCGGCCGTGCCAAGGCCAAATATTGGCGCTCGGCTCGGCGCAGTACGCCGCCTTGTCGCACGAGTACGGCCCCGTGGAGGTCTGGTCACTTATCGCTGCTCTTATAAGGGGCCGTACCGCCCTGGCCGACGTTGTACCGTAGTGCCGTTTTCGGCTTGCGCGTGTTCGTGGTGGTGTCCGCGCACCGCTCCGCACTCGAGAATCGTGCCCACGACGACGCGAGCGCTCGGAAGAGACGCAAGTCCGAAACCACGTGAGCCGGGGCGGTGTGAGCGCGACTAAGTCCGAGACGACGTCAGCCGGGGCGGCGTGAGCGAGACTAAGTCCGAGACTACGTCAGCCGGGGCGTCGACCAAGTCCGAGACGACGTCAGCCGGGGCGTCGAGCACGCCGCGCGCGCTTTTCCCACTCTTACTCGAAAAATGGCGAAGGGGCCGCGCTAGCGTGCCTTGAATCGGTGAGCGGCGGTACCGCGGCGATCGCGAGAGCTCAAATCGGCCGTGCCAAAGCCAAATATTGGCGCTCGGCTCGGCGCAGTACGCCGCCTTGTCGCACGAGTACGGCCCCGTGGAGGTCTGGTCACTTATCGCTGCTCTTATAAGGGGCCGTACCGCCCTGGCCGACGTTGTACCGTAGTGCCGTTTTCGGCTTGCGCGTGTTCGTGGTGGTGTCCGCGCACCGCTCCGCACTCGAGAATCGTGCCCACGACGACGCGAGCGCTCGGAAGAGACGAAAGTCCGAAACCACGTGAGCCGGGGCGGTGTGAGCGCGACTAAGTCCGAGACGACGTCAGCCGGGGCGGCGTGAGCGAGACTAAGTCCGAGACTACGTCAGCCGGGGCGACGAGCACGCCGCGCGCGCTTTTCGCACTCTTACTCGAAAAATGGCGAAGGGGCCGCGCTAGCGTGCCTTGAATCGGTGAGCGGCGGTACCGCGGCGATCGCGAGAGCTCAAATCGGCCGTGCCAAGGCCAAATATTGGCGCTCGGCTCGGCGCAGTACGCCGCCTTGTCGCACGAGTACGGCCCCGTGGAGATCTGGTCACTTATCGCTGCTCATATAAGGGGGCCGTACCGCCCTGGCCGACGTTGTACCGTAGTGCCATTTTCGGCTTGCGCGTGTTCGTGGTGGTGTCCGCGCACCGCTCCGCACTCGAGAATCGTGCCCACGACGACGCGAGCGCTCGGAAGAGACGGAAGTCCGAAACCACGTGAGCCGGGGCGGTGTGAGCGCGACTAAGTCCGAGACGACGTCAGCCGGGGCGGCGTGAGCGAGACTAAGTCCGAGACTACGTCAGCCGGGGCGACGAGCACGCCGCGCGCGCTTTTCGCACTCTTACTCGAAAAATGGCGAAGGGGCCGCGCTAGCGTGCCTTGAATCGGTGAGCGGCGGTACCGCGGCGATCGCGAGAGCTCAAATCGGCCGTGCCAAGGCCAAATATTGGCGCTCGGCTCGGCGCAGTACGCCGCCTTGTCGCACGAGTACGGCCCCGTGGAGATCTGGTCACTTATCGCTGCTCATATAAGGGGGCCGTACCGCCCTGGCCGACGTTGTACCGTAGTGCCGTTTTCGGCTTGCGCGTGTTCGTGGTGGTGTCCGCGCACCGCTCCGCACTCGAGAATCGTGCCCACGACGACGCGAGCGCTCGGAAGAGACAGAAGTCCGAAACCACCTGAGCCGGGCCGCGGCGGGAGCTCGACGCCCGTCACGCAACTTTGGCGTACAAGCCACCGCACGGCCGCGACTGAGTCGTCGCCACCGTCCGGCTGGCTGCACTATAGCACGCCGGGAACCGGGAAAGAACCGCGCAGAGGTCGTCGTTTTGCCGCGGCGTTGGCGCGAGCGCGCGAAGAGACAAAGTCCGAAACGGCGTCAGCCGGGGTGTCGAGCACGCCGCCCGCGCCGGTCGCACTCGTGCTCGGAAACGGCGAAAGGGCCGCGCTAGCGTGCGGCCCCGTAGGGGCACAGAAAGGCGATTGTTCTGGAAACCGCGCTGTCCATAGGCGAGAGATTGCCGTTCGCGCATTCGGTCGACGCGCTGCGCTTTCACGACTTCGGCATTGCGCTGCCGACGTAAGCTTTCCATCTCGCTCGCGGCGCTGCGAGGCGGCACGATTTTCGCCAAACGCTCGTCGAAAGTGGCACGAGTACGGCCCCATGGAGATTTGGGAACTTATCGCTGCTATTATATGGGGGTCCCAGAGAGCAGTCGCCCCCAAAAGCGACCTGGGTGTTTGATATGCGGCGGGCTTCGTGCCCGTCAAGCGTGTCCCCGGTATCGCTCCCGTGGATCCCACAGCTGACGTCTGCAGCCTCATCCGCTTGATGCGTTAGGGGCTGGTTGTCGGACGACGCTTTCTCCACGATATCGAGTTGTGTTCCGCATCGTCCTCGGACGAGTCAAATGCGAAAGCGCCGAAGGCGCGGGCGTGACCCGTCGCCTGGCGGCTTTGCCGTCTCGGCTACGTTGCAAGTGTCGGTCGGTCCACCTGTGCTGCGGGCTCAAGAGAAACCGCAAGCCGTGATCGAGTCGACACAACCAGTCTATCGAGAATGTTGCGTGCTTCTTGCCGCGTGGCGATACCCGGCCCTTCGGGGAGGGCGCCGTAGCGAGCTCGAACGCCGTCGTCTCGGACTGTGCAAAGTGCTACTCTTTGCAAGAACGAAGCGTGCTGGGGCGCCTGAAGGTGGCCTCGGCATCGCAAAAACGGCGTCCGGCCTGCTTGACAGGCGGGACGCGCAGTTGAACGATTACCTGGTTGATCCTGCCAGTAATCATATGCTTGTCTCAAAGATTAAGCCATGCATGTCTAAGTACATGCCGAAATAAGGCGAAACCGCGAATGGCTCATTAAATCAGTTATGGTTCCTTAGATCGTTTCTTCCTACTTGGATAACTGTGGCAATTCTAGAGCTAATACATGCAGTGAGCCTGAAGCCCTTTGGGCGACGGGTGCTTTTATTAGACCAAGATCGATCGGGTTTCGGCCCGTATTGTGTGGTGACTCTGGATAACTTTGTGCTGATCGCATGGCCACGAGCCGGCGACGTTTCTTTCAAGTGTCTGCCTTATCAACTTTCGATGGTAGGTTACTTGCTTACCATGGTTGTTACGGGTAACGGAGAATCAGGGTTCGATTCCGGAGAGGGAGCCTGAGAAACGGCTACCACATCCAAGGAAGGCAGCAGGCGCGCAAATTACCCACTCCCGGCACGGGGAGGTAGTGACGAAAAATAACAATACGGGACTCTTTTGAGGCCCCGTAATTGAAATGAGTACACTCTAAATCCTTTAACGAGGATCAATTGGAGGGCAAGTCTGGTGCCAGCAGCCGCGGTAATTCCAGCTCCAATAGCGTATACTAAAGCTGCTGCGGTTAAAAAGCTCGTAGTTGGATCTCAGTTCCAGACGAGTAGTGCATCTACCCGATGCGACGGCTCGGACTGAACATCATGCCGGTCCTTTCTTGGTGCACTTCATTGTGTGCCTCGAGAAGGCCGGTGCTTTTACTTTGAAAAAATTAGAGTGCTCAACGCAGGCGAGTCGCCTGAATAAACTTGCATGGAATAATAGAACAAGACCTCGTTTCTGTTCTGTTGGTTTTTGGAATACGAGGTAATGATTAAGAGGGACAGACGGGGGCATTCGTATTGCGGCGCTAGAGGTGAAATTCTTGGACCGTCGCAAGACGAACTACTGCGAAAGCATTTGCCAAGAATGTTTTCTTTGATCAAGAACGAAAGTCAGAGGTTCGAAGGCGATCAGATACCGCCCTAGTTCTGACCATAAACGATGCCAACCAGCGATCCGCCTGAGTTACTCAAATGACTCGGCGGGCAGCTTCCGGGAAACCAAAGTGTTTGGGTTCCGGGGGAAGTAAGGTTGCAAAGCTGAAACTTAAAGGAATTGACGGAAGGGCACCACCAGGAGTGGAGCCTGCGGCTTTATTTGACTCAACACGGGAAAACTTACCCGGCCCGGACACTGGGAGGATTGACAGATTGAGAGCTCTTTCTTGATTCGGTGGATGGTGGTGCATGGCCGTTCTTAGTTGGTGGAGCGATTTGTCTGGTTAATTCCGATAACGAACGAGACTCTAGCCTATTAAATAGGTGCGGGGTTCCCAGCACCTTACAACCTTCTTAGAGGGACAAGCGGCTCCTAGCCGCACGAAACAGAGCAATAACAGGTCTGTGATGCCCTTAGATGTCCGGGGCCGCACGCGCGCTACACTGAAGGAAGCAGCGTGTCTTTATCCCTGTCTGAAAAGACTGGGTAACCCGTGGAACTTCTTTCGTGATTGGGATAGGGGCTTGCAATTGTTCCCCTTGAACGAGGAATTCCCAGTAAGCGCGAGTCATAAGCTCGCGTTGATTACGTCCCTGCCCTTTGTACACACCGCCCGTCGCTACTACCGATTGAATGATTTAGTGAGGTCTTCGGACCGATGTCCGGCGCGGCCTTTCGGTTGCGCCGGTCTGTTGGAAAGATGACCAAACTTGATCATTTAGAGGAAGTAAAAGTCGTAACAAGGTTTCCGTAGGTGAACCTGCGGAAGGATCATTACCGGATTGTTCGAGGGTGACGAGCGCCATTGTTTCTACCCCGTGTGGGTGAAGCAGCTCGCTGCGCCCGACGCTTTCCGCCGCTGGCCCCGCTTGGACGCGGGGACGGCTATACCCGAACATGCCGGGGATTGCCCGAATTTCGAAGGGCGCCCCGTGCCAAATTTGTTGCGCCCAGTGGACGCCGGCTGCAACCTTGGACGGTTGGCTTGGCCGCGCCCGCGGGTAGAAACGGCGTAACGCACACTGTTGGGTGGGCTTTCTGAAGTCCGCCTCGGCACTCTTGCGCGGAATGGGAGTAAGACGACCCGACCTGCTGCTCTTGCCCAGTACGAGGGGAACGGCGAAGCGTGCGGTCGGTCAAGGAACTGACGGTCGAGAGCTAATGCCGCTGCCGCTTAGTACACACGGAACCGTGGTGCGAGCGCTCTCCCGTCCTCCGCGGCAAACGCTGCCGAGTCTGAAAAGGCTGGCGGCTGCCGGTCGCTTCCTGCGGCGAGTGTGGAGTAACGACCCGACTTTGTTGCTGCCCAAGTACTAAAGGAACGGTGCGGCGCTCGGTCGGTCATGGAACCGGCGGTATTGAGGGTGCGGCTGCCAAGTACGGAAGGAACCGTGGCCTAAAGCACTCTCCCGTCCTCCGCGGCAAATTCCACCGCGCCCGAAAGGGCCGGAGGCTGCCGGTCGGCTCCCGCTCGTGACGCGCGAGGTGTCGAGTTCGCGGTTCAATGCGACGACGTCTGCAGGCTATTTGCCCGCCGCCGAGGGAAAGGCGGCGTTGCTGCGAAGTACCGAAGGAAACGCGGCTTTGCTACGTCGGAAGCGTTCTGCGGTTTGCGGACTTGTGCGCTTTGGGAAGGCGCCGCACGTCGAAAGAGGAAGTACGGACAGACGAGGGACTGTAATCCCGTATTCGAACGCACTTGCGGCCAGGCCCTTGCTGGCTTCGTCTTCCGCCTCAAGTAGACTTGTTGTGGCTCCGGCGCAGAGAGCCGTCCCTGGCACTGGCCGAGTGGCTTTGGAGAGCTGCGCGAGTACGCGCGCGCCAAGCTCTTGTCTTTCGTCTCGAGTAGGCTGTTGGATCAGCAGCGGTCATGCGGAAACGCGTGACCGCCGAACGAAAGAGCGAAACAGGAGTAGCGCACGCCGAAAGGCGCTCTTCGAAACCACACACAGGGAGACGCCACGTGCCTGAAACACTGGTTGTACTGTACTGAATTGAACAAACTATTTTTCACGACTCTAAGCGGTGGATCACTCGGTTCTCGGGTCGATGAAGAACGCAGCCAGCTGCGAGACTTGGTGTGAATTGCAGGACACACTGAGCACTGATTCTTTGAACGCACATTGCGGCCTTGGGTCTTCCCTTGGCTTCGTCTGTCTGAGGGTCGGATCACATATCAAGAGAGCCTTCGGCGCACAGGGAACGTGCGTCCGTCGACTCGTTTTGACCGCGTCGGCATCATGGACAGTACGTTGAGCGCTAAAGCCACGCGCCAGCAACCTCACGAGAAGGAGACGGTGGCGAGCCGTCGTGC
>NW_027225722.1:37500-40000 GCF_038994185.2 Dermacentor albipictus | reverse complement strand
CTTCACGAATCAAGCTTGAAACACATTATTCCTTGCATGATGTCCGGTTACTATGGCAATGTTCTTATTGCCTTCTTAAGAAACTACCATCCAGTAAAAATATGTCCTCGCATGTTTCAAAATGCAAACGAGCTACCCTTACACGTTTGCAGTCTCAAACTGCTGAACTTTCCTCACAAGAGGTGGTCAACGTTTCTGACCCACCTCAAGTGAATAATAGTCCAATATCAGTTGGCATCCCGTCTTCTCTAACGGCTCGTGGCGAGGGCGAAAGCCTTGATGACTTAACTTGCAGTACTCATGAGCGTCGTCCTGACGTCTCTGTGCAGGACTCGGTTCCTGCCTCTAGCGCTGTGGACACCCAAACGGTGTTGCCCTCGTCTGGTCTTTCGACGAGTCGGTATGTCAACTTAACTAGTGGTCAATGGACCCCTTCTGAATTAGAAACATTGGCTTATGCCGAGTTGGGATTGGGTGAAGTTTATTCCATGATAGATGTCCTAGCAACAAAGTTTCCGCACCGATCTAGGGAAAGTATCGAGAAGATACGCAAACAATCCAGGTACTCAGAAATTCTTTCCAGGCTTAAGGCCACTCACACTGGCCTAGGGGAAGTCCATCATCTTGATGGTCCGTCTTACTCTCATTGTCGATGGTCCGACTCTGAGCTCATAGCTTTGGCAAAACGTGAAATAAAAATAGGTATTCATAAAAGGATTAATGAAGCACTCCACGAGGTATTCAGTAGCCGAACTGTTTCCTCAATTTCACAGGTTCGGCGTACGAGTCGTTATCAAGACATACTTGAGCTTTTGAAATCTGAAACTGTGGTCCCACCCCCTGCTCTTCCGTCCTTCTCAGGCGAGGTAACTCCCCCTCCTATTGAACTCTCAGCTTCTGAAGTGCGCCTCGCACTCTGCGAGGTTGGAATAATAGATGAGGCTATCGTCTCACGTCTAATAGCAGGTCCTATTTCCATGGATGACCTCCGCGTCATCTATAAAGCTTTTGGAGTTAAACAGAAAACGAATAGTAAAAATAAGAACAGTTCTCACACTCCTAACACTCCACACTCACAAAACAGAAGTAAACGTAAGCGATTACGGTACATTGAACACCAGAGGCTTTACCATTTAGGTCCTAAAGTTCTGGCTGATCACCTTTTGATAGGCGATTCCTCTGCTGCATGTTCTCTGGCAGACTTGCATAAAGAATTTGATCCAATTTTCAACACATATTCTACACCGCTTTCTTCCCCACTTGAATCGTCAATCGCTCTTGAGGTTGATGAATCTCTGTTCACGGAGGGAGAAGTTGCTATCGCTATAAGACTACTTTCTTCAAAGTCCTCTCCAGGGCCTGATAATGTCCCAATCTCTGAACTTTTGAAAATACCTCCTAGCATCTTATGCCACATTTTTAATAACTGGCTAGCTTTTGGTCTTGTTCCACTGGAAATGAAACAAAGTAGAACAGTATTTATCCCTAAGAAATCCAATCCGGGTGGTGCAGGCGATTTTAGGCCAATCTCTGTTTCCCCTGTTCTTTTTAGGCTATTCTCTAAGCTCTTGCTATGTCGGCTCAGTGCCACTAACCATTTCCATAAATATCAGTCCGGCTTTGCCGAAGATTGCAGTACATCTTCCAACTTGCTCGTTTTGCAAGGTATAATGAGGTTACTCAAACTAAAACGTAAACCCTTTTTCTCAGTAAGTCTTGACTTGCGCAAGGCTTTCGATTCGGTATCTCATTCAGCAATTTTCAGTGCCCTAGAGGCTCGTAAAGTTCCTCCACGTATCCTCAACATAGTTAAACACTTATATGTTAACTGTACCACCACTTACACTTGTGGGGGTATTTCAGATAATGTCCGTGTGCCACTGAGAAGAGGTATTAAGCAGGGCGACCCTCTTTCTCCTTTCCTGTTCAATTGTATCATTGATCCTTTAATCTACCGCTTAAATGACTTAGGTGTAGGTGTTCCGTTGCATGAAAGCTCTATGTCTGCAATGGCTTTCGCAGATGACCTCCTTTTGATGTCTGACACTTGTGAAGGACTCCAACGTCTCATAGACGAAACAGTTTCATTTCTCAGTAATGTTGATCTCCACATTAATCCTTTAAAGTCGCAGTACTTTGGTTGGCGGCCTGACCACATTAGTAAGGGCTTTAACTACAATATTCCTCCGCTGTCTATCTTGGGACAGAGTATTAAGCCGAAAGGCAGAGATGAACCAATTAAGTATCTAGGTCTCAGTATTTTCATCAATAAAAATCCTATAGTTCATTCTGAAAAGGCAATGAAACTCCTCGAACTCCTTGCGAAGGCATCCTTGAAGCCGTTTCAGAAGGTGCACTGCTTGAGACAGTTGGTTCTTCCAATATTTCTTTACAGTGCTTCGAATACTCTAGAGGTTTCCTCAGAGTCTTGTAGACTGGATGGACTTGTCCGCAAATGGGTTAAGAGCGTTCTTCATTTGCCTCCTGGTTTTCCAAACAT
>NW_027225722.1:17500-32500 GCF_038994185.2 Dermacentor albipictus | reverse complement strand
GGCTAAAATTAACCTATCGTCTGGTTTCATGCGGGAGATCACGTGCGCACGCAAATTTCTTCGTACGGGAATTTTATGAAGTGAAGGCGGCTACAGATCATTTCCTTTGTCTAGTTCATGTTCGTAGGCGCAAATTGCAAACGTAATACTTGGAGGAACGTTTCCACTAATCTACAGGGGCTCTCTCATTTCTCCGATTGCTCGCAAACACATTGCATTGCTAGTCGTGACGTTTCACAGTGACGTTTCACCATGCCCGTCGAAGTTGATTACCAGTACCGCGCCAGCGTCGACCGGCCGGCGAAGCGACGAACTCAGCAGCGCATGCGCGAGGCCCTACAACACCCCAACCGAGCTACCCTGCTTATCGGAGAGAGCGAGTGCGCGTGAACGCGGGCTCGTCTGACGATCTGGATTAAAGAAAAAAAAAAGTGTGTCCGAGATATTGACAAAGACAAGTGGTCGCTGTCGCTCTGAGTCTTAGCGCGTTATAGAAAACGTGGGATGGCGGTGCTTCCTCGAGGGTCTAAAAGTACAATCTTCGAACTAGCGCTCCCGGCGGAACGTGGAGCTAGCATCCTTCTTCTTGGAACGGTTTGCAATGGACTGCTTGAATGTGCCGACCACGCGTCACGGGTCGCGTATAGAGCCAACGTTTGGCAAGAACGCGTCTAGCACAACCGATCGCGGTTGCGATAACCCATCGTTGGTAGCGAAAAAAAGAAAGAAAGAAAAAAAAACACCTACCCGCAGCTTGTTAGCAGTAACCGTAAATGTGGTTCTAAATATAGGTTCGCTGGTCACTGAAACTTTCTCATAACGCACACCACTGTAGTCCAAAAAGAACAAAGCACGCACAATGGATATGATACAGCCGTCACCGCATGATTTCGCGTTTTCCTTATTGCATTACTTTCGTGGGCATGCGCGCTAGGGCCACGCAGGCCAGGAGGCAAGGGGAAAAATAAATAAGAAATGATACGCGATCCTCAGCATTGACTTGGCTGATGTGGCACTCGCATTTATGTTCTTTACCTTAGGCGAGCGCAACGCGCCAACTGAACTCCAATTTCCCATAACGGAAATTCGTATTTGGCCATTTGGTTGTATTTTTGGCTGATGTTCGCGTTTTTCGCCCGAGCATGCGCTTCACTGCGCCGCTCGTTGCCCCTTCAATGCGGCTTCACTGCCCTGCAGGCGTGTTCTGCGTCAAGCCGAACCACCAGGCAAAAAGCCTGGGCGCCGCCATCTTGTTGAGAGCGGCGCCGGGGACACAATCGCGCCTAGCTCATTGAGTTTTCCCCCAAAACTGAACGAAATAGCCTTATTTAAATGAGAAAGATGCCGCGAGTGCCGCAACGAAGGACCTTAAGGATTACCGAAGGGTAACTGAGGGCGACGCGACGAGCTTTGGAAAGAAGAATGATGGGTGTAGCGCTACGGGGGATAAGAATAGAGCAGATTCGGGGGGTGAGCGAACAAACGCGAGCTAATGACACCTTAGTTTAAACCAAGAAAAAGAAATGGGCGTGCGCAGGGCATGCAATGTGGGGGGAAGATCATCAATTAAGGGTTACCGACTGAATTCCAAGAGAAGGGAAGCGTAGCACGGGGTGGCGGAAATTTAGGAGGGCAGATTAGATTAGGAAGGGCGCAGGCACTAGACGGCGACCGTGACCGGGCTTACACGTGACCGGGGTGCTTGGAGAATAATGGGAGAGGTCTTTGCCCTGCAGTGGTCGTAGCCAGCAGGATGATGATGACGAAAAGGTAGCAACAGGTATTCATAACATACAGGTTGGAAAGCTGAGGCACCTCTGAACCCTTGAATATATTTCGCCACACTTGGCCATACGACAAGTTTGTTTTCGAGGCGCTCGGTCCCACTGCAGCGAAAATGTTGCCGGAAATCGGGCACTCCATTTTTGTTTCATAGGGAACCTTTCTTCCACTAGGGCAGCGGATTTTCGCAGGGCGAGCTTGCTGTCGTTTACGGATCAAAGCGATAGTGAACTCCAAAATGCAGTGTTGGCTTTGAGTGGGACTTACATTGATTGCAAAACCCACGGCTAATCACCCTTCCCCCCCCCCCCCCAAGTGGCTCATTACAGCAGACAATCGTTCAGAAACACCGGCATCGTTGCGTATAGTATGGGAATGGTGCGTGTCACGTGAGTGCTCGCTTCGAGCTTGTGTTCTTCATTTTGATTGAATGAAGTCTCACCTAAGTGAGCGGGGGCCGATCCCGGAGGTAGTGCAATACCGGGCCGACCTGCGGCGGAGGTGAAGCAGGCTTCAAGCACTCCGCCAACTTCCAAAAATAGGTTTAATATCGTGGATCCATATAGAACCCGTATCAGATATTAAGCTGATAAGAACAGAGTTTTTATTCATGCTAGTTACAGAACATCAAAAAATACAAGTTACAGAACCAAGGAGAAAACGAATAAAAGGTGTATAATCTAAAAACGCAAACAAATGGCTAAAAAAACTAGTTAGTGGTGTTAGTAATAAAAGACTAAAACTGTAAAGGTGTAAAACAGTGCAAAAAATGGCGCTTCTCTAAAAACATAAGATCATTAAGAGGTGCCGACATGGGCTCTAAAAATCTTTGTAGAGGCGCTTATTGTGTCACTGATGCACAGGCGTTTAAGTGTCCGTAGGTATGACCTACTGCACAGCCTGCGCATCACCCGGTCGTTCCCCACATCCCAGCTGCCACGGCAGCCGACGACCACCGCGTCCACCGTCACACGCTGGAACCGCCGGAGGAGATGACGCTGTACAGGGGCGTACTTCTCCTCCTTAGCCTTCCGGGCGTCCTGGAACGCCTGCAGCCTGTTCTCGAAAGGGCAGCAGACGTCCAGGATGAGTGCCTCCTCTCCACGGGCCAGTACCAGGTCGGGCTTGAGTGATGTGTTGCCTACGACCTGGTTCTCCGCAATGACTGTAAACCGACCCAAAGCAGCCTTTTTTATTCTGGCGACGATGGTGTTATGGCGCTCCGTCATGGCCCGGCTCTGCCGCATGCAATGGCAAAGTACATGCGGCAGTGTCTCCTCCCCATACCCGCAGCGTCTGCATCTTTTGTCCGCCGCGGGTGCCCAGAGTCTTGTGGCGTTGAGGGGGAGGAGATTTAGTCGGGCTCGATGAATGAAGCGCCAGTCGATGAAATGGGTGTAGCGGCCGGACCTCATGAAGTGTGAGTTTGCCGGGTCGGCCGCCACACACACCATCGCCTTGCCTTGGTTCGGTTTGTCTTGCAGAGATTGGTCCCTTTCGGTGGAGAGGAGCGCCCGGATTGTCTTGATCAGCTTGTGGCGGTTCCTCGCTGACACAGAGGCCTCCCCGCAGTTGATGCGGGCTCCATGCTCCAACAGCTCCCAGGCGACGGAGAGGCGACGGGAGGCTTTGCGGGCCTCCGTCCACACAGACTGGACCTGTGTGGACGTTTGCCGAAAGTCGCCCTCCGTCTCGCCTGAGAGGTAGGCCTCCATGTCCTCGGTGTTCGCGGGTCGTCTCAGCCGCCTTGACACTACGCCCTCGAGCTCTCCTGCTGCACGCTCCCGGACCTCCACGTCGGTCGACGTCAGTAGCTTGAAGGCTCCATCCACCCGACAGATGTCGCTGAGCTCCGCCGCAAGTGGGATCCCTGCACTGCCAGCCTGTGAGCTTCCGTACAAGTATTCATTGGAAGCTCTGGCTGGCACGTACAGGGTCTTCTTGATGAGCGGGCGGAGCTCCTCGTCCAGGCGTTGCCACTCTCCCTTGCTGGCAAGGCCCACCCGCATGGCAAAGTTGAGGGCTGGATACAAGAATGTTTTGATAGCATCCAGCCTCTGCCATGGGGCGAGCATAGAGGAGAGCAGCTTTCTGCCCAGGTGGATGGCCTCGTCGACCGTCGTCTCGTCCGGTAGCACCCTGAACCCCACTGGACGGCCCAGGAACTTGTGCCCCTGGAAGTCGCCAAGCGCCGGAATCGGGTCGCCACCCACGGTGAAAGAGGTGGGCCGTGTACCCACGGGGTGGCGACCAGACAGGTGTAGAGACCGGCACTTGGCGGCGTTGAGTCGCAGCCCGAGCCGGGCCGACAGGGCTGTTACACGGTCCAAGCGGCTCTGCAGGGTGGCGGGATCCGCGGCCAGCAGCGTCAGATCATCGGCGTAGGCAAGGATGTTGTGCTGCCTATCGCCTCCCTGTACTGCACGGATGACCGGGTCCACCACCAGGTTGAAAAGCAGGCCGCTCAGAGGACAGCCCTGTCTCAGCCCAGCTCCGATGGTGATTGGCTCCGTAATGCCAGCTGCTGCCACGACGCAGGTGGTGTTGGCGCGGTAGAGGTCTTCAACGATGGTAGCAAAGGCCTCCCCCGCGCCGGCGCCGCGGACAGCGTCGACGAGGGCCTGATGGGCGACCGAGCCGAAAGCGTTGGCAAAATCGAGGAACCCCACGCACAGCTCCCCACCTCCTGTCCTAGCATCATCCAGGCGTCCCTGCAGCACGAAGTTGTGTTCAAACACCCCATCGTGCGGCAGGAAGCCCTTCTGACACCTGGACAGTACCGCATGGTCGCCCAACCACCTCTGCAGCCGGGTGGTGAGACACCCGGCATACAGTTTGGCGATCGTGCGACCAAGGGCAATGGGTCGCCAGTTTGTGGGGTCCTCGCGGTCGCCCTTCTTGTATATCAGGATAGTCCTCGTCGACTTCCAGCTCAGGGGCGTGCGGCGGTATTGGAGGCATACGTTGTATACCGCCGCCAGGAACCTGCCCTCAGGGTCCACCTGCCTCCAGTGGTGGTACGTGAGGCGGTCCTCCCCTGGAGCTGTACTCTCGCATTTACGGAGCTTGGCTGCGACTTCTTCCGGTGTAAAGGGGCACAAGTCCAGTTCTTCGGTGGCTGGAAGCCTTGACCTCAGGATGCTGGTATCCACGGGTGTTGGTGACCAGAGGTTCGAGTAGTGGTCCTGCAGTGCGTGGGGGTCGATCGGACAGAGCTGGGACGGGCCTTCAGTGATTAGCCGCACTGCCCGGCGCCGGTTCCTTCTGTAGAGAGTTTGTATCTGCTGGGGGTTGTCGGGGTTCACCTCGCGCCTCCGTGATTGGCGCGAGTCCCCGACTGGCAGCCGCAGGTGTTTGGTTGCGGCTGCAATGGCACGGTCAAGGATGTTTTCGAACCGTGCCCACTCCCCAGCAGACTCAGGCAACCGGCTCAATGCCCGCAGCTCTGCCGTTTCGTCCGCTAAGGTCCACGCACTGCCCTCTGGTCGTGTGGTACCAGCATGTTCGTCCTGGGTCCCGAAGTCCTGGTTGCTTCCGTCATGGTCCTGCACCTCTGCCCTGCCCGGGGAGAGCTCCTGCATGGCCGCCGGCTCGTGAGCCTCGGAGACTGGTGCTCCCGGGCTGCCTCGGTTGGACGGCAGCGATGGTGTTGGAGAAGGGGAGGCCGAGGCCGCGGTCCGCCCTGACTGGTTTGGCGTCCGCGGAGAAGGTGCCTCGGCCATCTCGCCATCGCTGCTGTGTCCGGGTGTTCCCCGAGGTGCCACGGGAGACGGCTCCTGGTCGGCGGCCTGCCCGGTCGCCACTGCTGGTGTTCCAGGAGGGTCCTCAACGGGACCCTCGGTGCTGTCCTGCTCTGCTGCGGGGGTGCTGTCGCTGTCCTGCTCCGACGCACCAGTGGCAGCACCCGCGGCGAGATCACGCCTGGCCGCCAGTGCCGCCTCCCTCCTGTGCCACTGCTCGTGGTTGCCCAAGCCCCTCCTTGTGGGGAAGGACATTGGGCAACTGCCACACTGGTGTGGCAGGGCAACAGGGGGGGCGGCAGTCAAGTTGGCTGCAGCCAGGCAGGCGTGAGAGGCTGGTCGAAGCCCCAGTGTCTCGCCGCAGATGGTGCACACGTTGATGGTGCGCCGGATCCTGGTGCCGTGTTCGAGTTCCAGGTGCCGCTGGAGGGACTGCCGCCGCGCTGTCCATTTGGCCGCGGCATAGGCAGCTCGGCAGCCCTCTTCGCAGCACCGGACCGTTTGGGGCACGGGAAAGAACACCGTGAGGGTGCCATCCTCACGGGCCGGCTGGCGTTCCTGCCTAGGGGTGATGGGGTCGCCATCGTCTTCACTGGTGTCATGGGCCGTGCGGCCGTGGCCCCCAGAGTCCATTGTATGGTCTTACCTTCCGGACCCGGCGGCTCTCCTTAAAGGAGGCCAGGTCCGGAGGCTAGGGGGCCACCAGGGGTGGCAGCTAGTGGGCCGGGCCCATGACAGACGATGGCGAAGGCAGGGGCCAGCCGGTTGTGCCCCAGCACAGCACCAGTCGGGACGGCAGGACCAGCGGGCACCCCGCAGGCAGGCAGCACCAAGCAGTGGTCAGGCCGAGCGGGGCAGGAGTCTCCGGGGGGCGGCAGGCAGCGCCAGGCAGCGGCAGGACCAGGAAGCGGGCCGGTGTGGGTCGTCCAGGGGCCACCAGGTAGCAGCACGCGGGCTGTCCTGGAGGCAGTGCAGCAGGGAGCCGAGGGCCTGGAAAGATAGGGCTGGGATAGGGGAAAGACCTTGCTATGACCGGAGCAGGTAACCGGGCGCCTCTACAAAGATGAGTGTGTCAAAGGCCGGGCAAGCCAGCTGCAGTGACTACACTTTGATCTTAGCCAAAAGGCCGAGAAGCGATCTTAGCCAAAACTTTGATCTTAGCCAAAAGGCCGAGAAGCGATGTCTTTCACTTCACTCCATTGTACCACTGCCTTGTGGGTGCCCTGGCGACATTGGTAACCTCAGCAACAGCGTGGGCAATCTTATAAAACCCAGCCCGTCTAGAGACTCTATGCTCTCTATCTCGCGAATCAACTCGCGACGCCTCAGTCTTTCACTGTTAACGAAACGCCGTCGCGTAGAAACGAGACCCGAGCGCAAGCTTGTTCGCAAGGCAAAACCAACGAAGGCAACCTCGTAGAAAACGGAACAGGCGAGCGGAAAACACGCGCAAGGGGAATGCTTACTTCCGTCTGAATGCGACCGCTCAAGGCGGCTTTCTTTGAGGCCTTCGTTTCAAGCCCGTGCGCAAGTGTAATACACTACGCGCATTTCCCTCATTTCCTTTTATTTACCGCAAGGCCCACTGAAAGTTTTCATACGGCACAGGCCGGGACGGATTGCAACGTGTCGATTCGACCGCTAGAATTAGGTAGCGCGCCTCATGTACGAATGAAAGAGAATGAAAAAAAAAATAAATATAGAAAAGGCTGCGCACTCCTTCCAACCGGAAACATAGAGGGCAGGAAGATCGCCATGTGGAGCACAGGTGTTGTTAAAAAAGAAAGAAAGAAAGAAAGAAATAGCGCTACCCCATCATCTTTACCGTGTGCGTGTATACACACACACGCACACATATGCACGCGCACGCACGCGCGCGCGCGCACGCACACACACACACACACACACACACACACACACACACATACGCACACATGCTAGCATAGCTTAAGCACAGCTGGAAAGCTCAGCCTTGCGCAAGAAAAAAGGACCACGCCCTTTCGCAAGCCCCTTTGAAACTTTTAAATGAGAAACATGTGTACAGCGAGGTCGTTCGAAACTGGCGCGAAAACGCATCCGCGCCATCTGTGTGCGGAACTAGGAAAACCTACGGCCTTCGCCATACAGAAAGAAAGGTAGATGGCGCGAGCTAACGCTCCGTTGCATACTAAGAACGAGAGCTAGTGAATAATGGCAGAAACGTCTTGGGAAGAGAGAAAAAAACAACAACAACAAAAAAAAAGAAAGACACGCAAGTTGTTGGCTCGCGCAAGCATTCTATTTTACAGCGAGTAAAGAGCATAGCAACTTCTCACAAGAGCAGCAAGAAAGACAAGAAGAACGTGAGAGAGGGGGAGAAACAGGCGCGTTTCTTTGGAATGCAGAGCATGCTGCACACACTATGAAGTGCCAAAGAGACGGGGAAAGCAGATGGCGCGATTGTGTATGTCCTCAAAGCTTGAAAACAATTTCTAAACTACAAGGTGTGCCGAAGTCCGCCTACTCTCATCAGGTTGCTCCCGCCTCCAATTGCATTTAAATTAAAATTACAGTCGCCTCAGAGGCAGAGAGAGAGAGAGAGAGAGAGAAAATGTGTACACTTGCTTCGCGCAGCTGCACCCGTTCAAATTTTACAGCAACAAGAGCACTCCCGCAGGCACAAAGTCCGCTGCCGCGTCCGCCGGGGCGGAATGCACTCGCTTCCGTAAATTGTCGTGCGGCAGACTGCTGCATCGTAGCACACCTGAAACCGCGCAGACGTCAGCGATCGCCGCGAGATCGCTGCGAGCGCTAAAGTCCGAAACCACGTCCGCCGGGGCGGCGGGAGCTCGATACCCCTTCACGAAACTTCTGCGTGTACACCGCCGCACGGCCACGGCGGAGTCGCTGGCATCCTGCGCGCAGTTGCATTGCGTCGCGCCGGGAATCGTTGAAGCCCCACGCAGACGTCGGCGTCGGCCCCGACCTGGCTGCGAGCGCTCGAAGAGACCAAGTCCGAAGCCACGTGAGCCGGGGCGGTGTGAGCGCGACTAAGTCCGAGACGACGTCAGCCGGGGCGGCGTGAGCGAGACCAAGTCCGAGACTACGTCAGCCGGGGCGGCGTGAGCGAGACCAAGTCCGAGACTACGTCAGCCGGGGCGTCGACTAAGTCCGAGACGACGTCAGCCGGGGCGTCGAGCACGCCGCGGTCGCTTTTCCCACTCTTACTCGAAAAATGGCGAAGGGGCCGCGCTAGCGTGCCTTGAATCGGTGAGCGGCGGTACCGCGGCGATCGCGAGAGCTCAAATCGGCCGTGCCAAGGCCAAATATTGGCGCTCGGCTCGGCGCAGTACGCCGCCTTGTCGCACGAGTACGGCCCCGTGGAGGTCTGGTCACTTATCGCTGCTCTTATAAGGGGCCGTACCGCCCTGGCCGACGTTGTACCGTAGTGCCGTTTTCGGCTTGCGCGTGTTCGTGGTGGTGTCCGCGCACCGCTCCGCACTCGAGAATCGTGCCCACGACGACGCGAGCGCTCGGAAGAGACGCAAGTCCGAAACCACGTGAGCCGGGGCGGTGTGAGCGCGACTAAGTCCGAGACGACGTCAGCCGGGGCGGCGTGAGCGAGACTAAGTCCGAGACTACGTCAGCCGGGGCGTCGACCAAGTCCGAGACGACGTCAGCCGGGGCGTCGAGCACGCCGCGCGCGCTTTTCCCACTCTTACTCGAAAAATGGCGAAGGGGCCGCGCTAGCGTGCCTTGAATCGGTGAGCGGCGGTACCGCGGCGATCGCGAGAGCTCAAATCGGCCGTGCCAAAGCCAAATATTGGCGCTCGGCTCGGCGCAGTACGCCGCCTTGTCGCACGAGTACGGCCCCGTGGAGGTCTGGTCACTTATCGCTGCTCTTATAAGGGGCCGTACCGCCCTGGCCGACGTTGTACCGTAGTGCCGTTTTCGGCTTGCGCGTGTTCGTGGTGGTGTCCGCGCACCGCTCCGCACTCGAGAATCGTGCCCACGACGACGCGAGCGCTCGGAAGAGACGAAAGTCCGAAACCACGTGAGCCGGGGCGGTGTGAGCGCGACTAAGTCCGAGACGACGTCAGCCGGGGCGGCGTGAGCGAGACTAAGTCCGAGACTACGTCAGCCGGGGCGACGAGCACGCCGCGCGCGCTTTTCGCACTCTTACTCGAAAAATGGCGAAGGGGCCGCGCTAGCGTGCCTTGAATCGGTGAGCGGCGGTACCGCGGCGATCGCGAGAGCTCAAATCGGCCGTGCCAAGGCCAAATATTGGCGCTCGGCTCGGCGCAGTACGCCGCCTTGTCGCACGAGTACGGCCCCGTGGAGATCTGGTCACTTATCGCTGCTCATATAAGGGGGCCGTACCGCCCTGGCCGACGTTGTACCGTAGTGCCATTTTCGGCTTGCGCGTGTTCGTGGTGGTGTCCGCGCACCGCTCCGCACTCGAGAATCGTGCCCACGACGACGCGAGCGCTCGGAAGAGACGGAAGTCCGAAACCACGTGAGCCGGGGCGGTGTGAGCGCGACTAAGTCCGAGACGACGTCAGCCGGGGCGGCGTGAGCGAGACTAAGTCCGAGACTACGTCAGCCGGGGCGACGAGCACGCCGCGCGCGCTTTTCGCACTCTTACTCGAAAAATGGCGAAGGGGCCGCGCTAGCGTGCCTTGAATCGGTGAGCGGCGGTACCGCGGCGATCGCGAGAGCTCAAATCGGCCGTGCCAAGGCCAAATATTGGCGCTCGGCTCGGCGCAGTACGCCGCCTTGTCGCACGAGTACGGCCCCGTGGAGATCTGGTCACTTATCGCTGCTCATATAAGGGGGCCGTACCGCCCTGGCCGACGTTGTACCGTAGTGCCGTTTTCGGCTTGCGCGTGTTCGTGGTGGTGTCCGCGCACCGCTCCGCACTCGAGAATCGTGCCCACGACGACGCGAGCGCTCGGAAGAGACAGAAGTCCGAAACCACCTGAGCCGGGCCGCGGCGGGAGCTCGACGCCCGTCACGCAACTTTGGCGTACAAGCCACCGCACGGCGGCGACTGAGTCGTCGCCACCGTCCGGCTGGCTGCACTATAGCACGCCGGGAACCGGGAAAGAACCGCGCAGAGGTCGTCGTTTTGCCGCGGCGTTGGCGCGAGCGCGCGAAGAGACAAAGTCCGAAACGGCGTCAGCCGGGGTGTCGAGCACGCCGCCCGCGCCGGTCGCACTCGTGCTCGGAAACGGCGAAAGGGCCGCGCTAGCGTGCGGCCCCGTAGGGGCACAGAAAGGCGATTGTTCTGGAAACCGCGCTGTCCATAGGCGAGAGATTGCCGTTCGCGCATTCGGTCGACGCGCTGCGCTTTCACGACTTCGGCATTGCGCTGCCGACGTAAGCTTTCCATCTCGCTCGCGGCGCTGCGAGGCGGCACGATTTTCGCCAAACGCTCGTCGAAAGTGGCACGAGTACGGCCCCATGGAGATTTGGGAACTTATCGCTGCTATTATATGGGGGTCCCAGAGAGCAGTCGCCCCCAAAAGCGACCTGGGTGTTTGATATGCGGCGGGCTTCGTGCCCGTCAAGCGTGTCCCCGGTATCGCTCCCGTGGATCCCACAGCTGACGTCTGCAGCCTCATCCGCTTGATGCGTTAGGGGCTGGTTGTCGGACGACGCTTTCTCCACGATATCGAGTTGTGTTCCGCATCGTCCTCGGACGAGTCAAATGCGAAAGCGCCGAAGGCGCGGGCGTGACCCGTCGCCTGGCGGCTTTGCCGTCTCGGCTACGTTGCAAGTGTCGGTCGGTCCACCTGTGCTGCGGGCTCAAGAGAAACCGCAAGCCGTGATCGAGTCGACACAACCAGTCTATCGAGAATGTTGCGTGCTTCTTGCCGCGTGGCGATACCCGGCCCTTCGGGGAGGGCGCCGTAGCGAGCTCGAACGCCGTCGTCTCGGACTGTGCAAAGTGCTACTCTTTGCAAGAACGAAGCGTGCTGGGGCGCCTGAAGGTGGCCTCGGCATCGCAAAAACGGCGTCCGGCCTGCTTGACAGGCGGGACGCGCAGTTGAACGATTACCTGGTTGATCCTGCCAGTAATCATATGCTTGTCTCAAAGATTAAGCCATGCATGTCTAAGTACATGCCGAAATAAGGCGAAACCGCGAATGGCTCATTAAATCAGTTATGGTTCCTTAGATCGTTTCTTCCTACTTGGATAACTGTGGCAATTCTAGAGCTAATACATGCAGTGAGCCTGAAGCCCTTTGGGCGACGGGTGCTTTTATTAGACCAAGATCGATCGGGTTTCGGCCCGTATTGTGTGGTGACTCTGGATAACTTTGTGCTGATCGCATGGCCACGAGCCGGCGACGTTTCTTTCAAGTGTCTGCCTTATCAACTTTCGATGGTAGGTTACTTGCTTACCATGGTTGTTACGGGTAACGGAGAATCAGGGTTCGATTCCGGAGAGGGAGCCTGAGAAACGGCTACCACATCCAAGGAAGGCAGCAGGCGCGCAAATTACCCACTCCCGGCACGGGGAGGTAGTGACGAAAAATAACAATACGGGACTCTTTTGAGGCCCCGTAATTGAAATGAGTACACTCTAAATCCTTTAACGAGGATCAATTGGAGGGCAAGTCTGGTGCCAGCAGCCGCGGTAATTCCAGCTCCAATAGCGTATACTAAAGCTGCTGCGGTTAAAAAGCTCGTAGTTGGATCTCAGTTCCAGACGAGTAGTGCATCTACCCGATGCGACGGCTCGGACTGAACATCATGCCGGTCCTTTCTTGGTGCACTTCATTGTGTGCCTCGAGAAGGCCGGTGCTTTTACTTTGAAAAAATTAGAGTGCTCAACGCAGGCGAGTCGCCTGAATAAACTTGCATGGAATAATAGAACAAGACCTCGTTTCTGTTCTGTTGGTTTTTGGAATACGAGGTAATGATTAAGAGGGACAGACGGGGGCATTCGTATTGCGGCGCTAGAGGTGAAATTCTTGGACCGTCGCAAGACGAACTACTGCGAAAGCATTTGCCAAGAATGTTTTCTTTGATCAAGAACGAAAGTCAGAGGTTCGAAGGCGATCAGATACCGCCCTAGTTCTGACCATAAACGATGCCAACCAGCGATCCGCCTGAGTTACTCAAATGACTCGGCGGGCAGCTTCCGGGAAACCAAAGTGTTTGGGTTCCGGGGGAAGTAAGGTTGCAAAGCTGAAACTTAAAGGAATTGACGGAAGGGCACCACCAGGAGTGGAGCCTGCGGCTTTATTTGACTCAACACGGGAAAACTTACCCGGCCCGGACACTGGGAGGATTGACAGATTGAGAGCTCTTTCTTGATTCGGTGGATGGTGGTGCATGGCCGTTCTTAGTTGGTGGAGCGATTTGTCTGGTTAATTCCGATAACGAACGAGACTCTAGCCTATTAAATAGGTGCGGGGTTCCCAGCACCTTACAACCTTCTTAGAGGGACAAGCGGCTCCTAGCCGCACGAAACAGAGCAATAACAGGTCTGTGATGCCCTTAGATGTCCGGGGCCGCACGCGCGCTACACTGAAGGAAGCAGCGTGTCTTTATCCCTGTCTGAAAAGACTGGGTAACCCGTGGAACTTCTTTCGTGATTGGGATAGGGGCTTGCAATTGTTCCCCTTGAACGAGGAATTCCCAGTAAGCGCGAGTCATAAGCTCGCGTTGATTACGTCCCTGCCCTTTGTACACACCGCCCGTCGCTACTACCGATTGAATGATTTAGTGAGGTCTTCGGACCGATGTCCGGCGCGGCCTTTCGGTTGCGCCGGTCTGTTGGAAAGATGACCAAACTTGATCATTTAGAGGAAGTAAAAGTCGTAACAAGGTTTCCGTAGGTGAACCTGCGGAAGGATCATTACCGGATTGTTCGAGGGTGACGAGCGCCATTGTTTCTACCCCGTGTGGGTGAAGCAGCTCGCTGCGCCCGACGCTTTCCGCCGCTGGCCCCGCTTGGACGCGGGGACGGCTATACCCGAACATGCCGGGGATTGCCCGAATTTCGAAGGGCGCCCCGTGCCAAATTTGTTGCGCCCAGTGGACGCCGGCTGCAACCTTGGACGGTTGGCTTGGCCGCGCCCGCGGGTAGAAACGGCGTAACGCACACTGTTGGGTGGGCTTTCTGAAGTCCGCCTCGGCACTCTTGCGCGGAATGGGAGTAAGACGACCCGACCTGCTGCTCTTGCCCAGTACGAGGGGAACGGCGAAGCGTGCGGTCGGTCAAGGAACTGACGGTCGAGAGCTAATGCCGCTGCCGCTTAGTACACACGGAACCGTGGTGCGAGCGCTCTCCCGTCCTCCGCGGCAAACGCTGCCGAGTCTGAAAAGGCTGGCGGCTGCCGGTCGCTTCCTGCGGCGAGTGTGGAGTAACGACCCGACTTTGTTGCTGCCCAAGTACTAAAGGAACGGTGCGGCGCTCGGTCGGTCATGGAACCGGCGGTATTGAGGGTGCGGCTGCCAAGTACGGAAGGAACCGTGGCCTAAAGCACTCTCCCGTCCTCCGCGGCAAATTCCACCGCGCCCGAAAGGGCCGGAGGCTGCCGGTCGGCTCCCGCTCGTGACGCGCGAGGTGTCGAGTTCGCGGTTCAATGCGACGACGTCTGCAGGCTATTTGCCCGCCGCCGAGGGAAAGGCGGCGTTGCTGCGAAGTACCGAAGGAAACGCGGCTTTGCTACGTCGGAAGCGTTCTGCGGTTTGCGGACTTGTGCGCTTTGGGAAGGCGCCGCACGTCGAAAGAGGAAGTACGGACAGACGAGGGACTGTAATCCCGTATTCGAACGCACTTGCGGCCAGGCCCTTGCTGGCTTCGTCTTCCGCCTCAAGTAGACTTGTTGTGGCTCCGGCGCAGAGAGCCGTCCCTGGCACTGGCCGAGTGGCTTTGGAGAGCTGCGCGAGTACGCGCGCGCCAAGCTCTTGTCTTTCGTCTCGAGTAGGCTGTTGGATCAGCAGCGGTCATGCGGAAACGCGTGACCGCCGAACGAAAGAGCGAAACAGGAGTAGCGCACGCCGAAAGGCGCTCTTCGAAACCACACACAGGGAGACGCCACGTGCCTGAAACACTGGTTGTACTGTACTGAATTGAACAAACTATTTTTCACGACTCTAAGCGGTGGATCACTCGGTTCTCGGGTCGATGAAGAACGCAGCCAGCTGCGAGACTTGGTGTGAATTGCAGGACACACTGAGCACTGATTCTTTGAACGCACATTGCGGCCTTGGGTCTTCCCTTGGCTTCGTCTGTCTGAGGGTCGGATCACATATCAAGAGAGCCTTCGGCGCACAGGGAACGTGCGTCCGTCGACTCGTTTTGACCGCGTCGGCATCATGGACAGTACGTTGAGCGCTAAAGCCACGCGCCAGCAACCTCACGAGAAGGAGACGGTGGCGAGCCGTCGTGCCAAATCTTCGAAGAGACGGAAACGAGGCATTACTACTGCAGCGTGACGAGTGCGCGCCTCTGGCAAGACCGCCGCAGGATGGAGTCGGA
>NW_027225722.1:10000-15000 GCF_038994185.2 Dermacentor albipictus | reverse complement strand
ATCCCCGGCCGTCGCCGGCAGAAAAGCACGAAATGTGGGGGTGCTAAGCCGCGACGAGTAGGAGGGCCGCAGCGGTGGGCGTTGAAGGTGTCGGGCGTGAGCCCGCCTGGAGCCGCCGCTGGTGCAGATCTTGGTGGTAGTAGCAAATACTCAAGTGAGAACCTTGAGGACTGAAGTGGAGAAGGGTTCCATGTGAACAGCAGTTGAACATGGGTCAGTCGGTCCTTAGGGAAAGGAGAAATCCTTTCAGAAGCGGGCGCGTTTGTGCAGCTCAGTCTGTGAATCGGAGACGCCCCGCTGCAACCAAAAGGGAATCGGGTTAACAGTCCCGAACCCGGCTACGGAGATCGGTCCTTCGGGACCCAGTGCGGCAATGCAAACCAGCTCGGAGACGCCGATGGGAGCCCCGGGAAGAGTTTTCTTTTCTCTGTAAGGAGATCGAGTCCCTGGAATGGGTTCACCCCGAGATAGGGACGGTGGCTCCGTAGAGCAGTGCGGCTCTTGCGCTGTCCGGTGCGCTCCTGTCGGCCCTTGAAAATCCGAGTGAGGGAGTGTGATTTTCGTGCCGGACCGTACCCACATCCGCAGCAGGTCTCCAAGGTGAACAGCCTCTAGTCGATAGACCAATGTAGGTAAGGGAAGTCGGCAAAACGGATCCGTAACCTTGGGAAAAGGATTGGCTCTGAGGGCTGAGCCGGTCGGGCTGGGGTCCAGAAGCAGGAACGGCACTGCACCGGGACTGGGCGAGGCTCGCCGCCGTAAAAAGCGGTGCGGCCGAGCCCGGACCAGCGTCGGGACCTTCCTGTGGAAAGCCACAGCTGTGCATTTTCCGTGGGCTTCGCGCCTGAGGTTCTTGCTTCGGCCGGCAGAAAACAGCCAACTCAGAACTGGCACGGACCGGGGGAATCCGACTGTCTAATTAAAACAAAGCATTGCGAGGGCCGTTGACGGTGCTGACGCAATGTGATTTCTGCCCAGTGCTCTGAATGTCAACGTGAAGAAATTCAAAAAAGCGCGGGTAAACGGCGGGAGTAACTATGACTCTCTTGTGGGGGGGCGAAGCAGCACAGGTTCAGTTTTCGGCTGCTTCAGAGACGCTCACCTCCTCGTGGTGCCCCCTGGATAGCCAAGCGTCAGCTTGGTGAACTAAGTAGCGTCTCATTGGCCCAAGATGGCCGCGCGGGTGTAACTTGTTGATCCTCTATGCACAAAGGGCCTTAGGCTACCAGCCTTAGAGACCCTCCACCCGCGGGAGCAACACGGACTCCTCCCTGCATTGTCTTTAGCGGCCTCTGGTCGCCTGCGGCATAGACCGCATTGTGTTGAAGCCATGTGCTTCGTTTAACAAATCTCAGGAACCTTTACACTCTACTCCCCTAAAGTCTACCACTCGTTTGCTAGCTTACGGTCAGCTGCGCCGTCTGATTCAGTAAAAGCAGCTTAGCTTCGGTTACCTGTACCAGCAGTCGCAAAACAGGGTTAGGTTAGAGGTTACTGCACCTGCTGATTCAGCAAAGCAGCCTCAGCTTATGGTAAACTGCACCAGCTGATCAAAGCGAAGCAGTACAGGGCTCTTGGTTAACTGCACCGGCTGAACAGCGAAGCAGGACAGGTCTGTGGTCCAGAGAACGGTTCGTGCTTCTCCGGTAAAAGCACGCCCTTGGCTTGCCAAGGAAGAGGAGTTCGTCTCCTGAAGCGGGATCGTGCCCCCCGCCCAAAAGCACGCCCTTGGTTCGCCAAGGAAGGGGAGTTCGTCTCCTGAAGCGGGATCGTGCCCCCCGCCCAAAAGCACGCCCTTGGTTCGCCAAGGAAGGGGAGTTCGTCTCCTGAAGCGGGTCCGTGCCTCCCGCCCAAAAGCACGCCCTTGGCTTGCCAAGGAAGGGGAGTTCGTCTCCTGAAGCGGGTTCGTGCCTCCCGCCCAAAAGCACGCCCTTGGCTTGCCAAGGAAGGGGAGCTCGCTCCTAGCAGGATCTTCTCTGGATCCAGCTTGATCTTGTGCCACGCTTTAAGATGTCTGAAATTACGACTGCATAATTTTTACGGTTTGCTGCACCGTCTGATTCAGTAAAGCAGTATTAGCTTCGGTTTCCTGTACCAGCAGTAGCGAAACAGGGTTAGGTTTAAGGTTGCTGCGCCTGTTTTTATAACAAAGCAGCTTGGGGGGCTGATAGTCTCCACTTTTGAGCTAGGTTTCCTACTCCACCAACTTTACATACCACCATCCACATAATAGGCTTTGAAATTGTCTCGTACTGTGTGCCTCGGCTTGTGTTGCATATCTTTTTTTTTTTTTTTTTTTTTTCGCCCCGGGTGACGTACTGGGGTTCCCTCGGTGGCTTCAACTTCCAAATGGAACATACAGTGTCTTATAGTATTGACGCATACATATGTCATATTTGCAATTCTCGCTTGACTTCACGAATCAAGCTTGAAACACATTATTCCTTGCATGATGTCCGGTTACTATGGCAATGTTCTTATTGCCTTCTTAAGAAACTACCATCCAGTAAAAATATGTCCTCGCATGTTTCAAAATGCAAACGAGCTACCCTTACACGTTTGCAGTCTCAAACTGCTGAACTTTCCTCACAAGAGGTGGTCAACGTTTCTGACCCACCTCAAGTGAATAATAGTCCAATATCAGTTGGCATCCCGTCTTCTCTAACGGCTCGTGGCGAGGGCGAAAGCCTTGATGACTTAACTTGCAGTACTCATGAGCGTCGTCCTGACGTCTCTGTGCAGGACTCGGTTCCTGCCTCTAGCGCTGTGGACACCCAAACGGTGTTGCCCTCGTCTGGTCTTTCGACGAGTCGGTATGTCAACTTAACTAGTGGTCAATGGACCCCTTCTGAATTAGAAACATTGGCTTATGCCGAGTTGGGATTGGGTGAAGTTTATTCCATGATAGATGTCCTAGCAACAAAGTTTCCGCACCGATCTAGGGAAAGTATCGAGAAGATACGCAAACAATCCAGGTACTCAGAAATTCTTTCCAGGCTTAAGGCCACTCACACTGGCCTAGGGGAAGTCCATCATCTTGATGGTCCGTCTTACTCTCATTGTCGATGGTCCGACTCTGAGCTCATAGCTTTGGCAAAACGTGAAATAAAAATAGGTATTCATAAAAGGATTAATGAAGCACTCCACGAGGTATTCAGTAGCCGAACTGTTTCCTCAATTTCACAGGTTCGGCGTACGAGTCGTTATCAAGACATACTTGAGCTTTTGAAATCTGAAACTGTGGTCCCACCCCCTGCTCTTCCGTCCTTCTCAGGCGAGGTAACTCCCCCTCCTATTGAACTCTCAGCTTCTGAAGTGCGCCTCGCACTCTGCGAGGTTGGAATAATAGATGAGGCTATCGTCTCACGTCTAATAGCAGGTCCTATTTCCATGGATGACCTCCGCGTCATCTATAAAGCTTTTGGAGTTAAACAGAAAACGAATAGTAAAAATAAGAACAGTTCTCACACTCCTAACACTCCACACTCACAAAACAGAAGTAAACGTAAGCGATTACGGTACATTGAACACCAGAGGCTTTACCATTTAGGTCCTAAAGTTCTGGCTGATCACCTTTTGATAGGCGATTCCTCTGCTGCATGTTCTCTGGCAGACTTGCATAAAGAATTTGATCCAATTTTCAACACATATTCTACACCGCTTTCTTCCCCACTTGAATCGTCAATCGCTCTTGAGGTTGATGAATCTCTGTTCACGGAGGGAGAAGTTGCTATCGCTATAAGACTACTTTCTTCAAAGTCCTCTCCAGGGCCTGATAATGTCCCAATCTCTGAACTTTTGAAAATACCTCCTAGCATCTTATGCCACATTTTTAATAACTGGCTAGCTTTTGGTCTTGTTCCACTGGAAATGAAACAAAGTAGAACAGTATTTATCCCTAAGAAATCCAATCCGGGTGGTGCAGGCGATTTTAGGCCAATCTCTGTTTCCCCTGTTCTTTTTAGGCTATTCTCTAAGCTCTTGCTATGTCGGCTCAGTGCCACTAACCATTTCCATAAATATCAGTCCGGCTTTGCCGAAGATTGCAGTACATCTTCCAACTTGCTCGTTTTGCAAGGTATAATGAGGTTACTCAAACTAAAACGTAAACCCTTTTTCTCAGTAAGTCTTGACTTGCGCAAGGCTTTCGATTCGGTATCTCATTCAGCAATTTTCAGTGCCCTAGAGGCTCGTAAAGTTCCTCCACGTATCCTCAACATAGTTAAACACTTATATGTTAACTGTACCACCACTTACACTTGTGGGGGTATTTCAGATAATGTCCGTGTGCCACTGAGAAGAGGTATTAAGCAGGGCGACCCTCTTTCTCCTTTCCTGTTCAATTGTATCATTGATCCTTTAATCTACCGCTTAAATGACTTAGGTGTAGGTGTTCCGTTGCATGAAAGCTCTATGTCTGCAATGGCTTTCGCAGATGACCTCCTTTTGATGTCTGACACTTGTGAAGGACTCCAACGTCTCATAGACGAAACAGTTTCATTTCTCAGTAATGTTGATCTCCACATTAATCCTTTAAAGTCGCAGTACTTTGGTTGGCGGCCTGACCACATTAGTAAGGGCTTTAACTACAATATTCCTCCGCTGTCTATCTTGGGACAGAGTATTAAGCCGAAAGGCAGAGATGAACCAATTAAGTATCTAGGTCTCAGTATTTTCATCAATAAAAATCCTATAGTTCATTCTGAAAAGGCAATGAAACTCCTCGAACTCCTTGCGAAGGCATCCTTGAAGCCGTTTCAGAAGGTGCACTGCTTGAGACAGTTGGTTCTTCCAATATTTCTTTACAGTGCTTCGAATACTCTAGAGGTTTCCTCAGAGTCTTGTAGACTGGATGGACTTGTCCGCAAATGGGTTAAGAGCGTTCTTCATTTGCCTCCTGGTTTTCCAAACATGCATGTGTGGCTTCCGTCAAAGAATGGGGGGTTAGGTATCATTCCATTACAGAAAGTTGCTCAAGCGGTGCAGTACAAGAGCCTCGC
>NW_027225722.1:0-5000 GCF_038994185.2 Dermacentor albipictus | reverse complement strand
AGGCGGCTACAGATCATTTCCTTTGTCTAGTTCATGTTCGTAGGCGCAAATTGCAAACGTAATACTTGGAGGAACGTTTCCACTAATCTACAGGGGCTCTCTCATTTCTCCGATTGCTCGCAAACACATTGCATTGCTAGTCGTGACGTTTCACAGTGACGTTTCACCATGCCCGTCGAAGTTGATTACCAGTACCGCGCCAGCGTCGACCGGCCGGCGAAGCGACGAACTCAGCAGCGCATGCGCGAGGCCCTACAACACCCCAACCGAGCTACCCTGCTTATCGGAGAGAGCGAGTGCGCGTGAACGCGGGCTCGTCTGACGATCTGGATTAAAGAAAAAAAAAAAGTGTGTCCGAGATATTGACAAAGACAAGTGGTCGCTGTCGCTCTGAGTCTTAGCGCGTTATAGAAAACGTGGGATGGCGGTGCTTCCTCGAGGGTCTAAAAGTACAATCTTCGAACTAGCGCTCCCGGCGGAACGTGGAGCTAGCATCCTTCTTCTTGGAACGGTTTGCAATGGACTGCTTGAATGTGCCGACCACGCGTCACGGGTCGCGTATAGAGCCAACGTTTGGCAAGAACGCGTCTAGCACAACCGATCGCGGTTGCGATAACCCATCGTTGGTAGCGAAAAAAAGAAAGAAAGAAAAAAAAAACACCTACCCGCAGCTTGTTAGCAGTAACCGTAAATGTGGTTCTAAATATAGGTTCGCTGGTCACTGAAACTTTCTCATAACGCACACCACTGTAGTCCAAAAAGAACAAAGCACGCACAATGGATATGATACAGCCGTCACCGCATGATTTCGCGTTTTCCTTATTGCATTACTTTCGTGGGCATGCGCGCTAGGGCCACGCAGGCCAGGAGGCAAGGGGAAAAATAAATAAGAAATGATACGCGATCCTCAGCATTGACTTGGCTGATGTGGCACTCGCATTTATGTTCTTTACCTTAGGCGAGCGCAACGCGCCAACTGAACTCCAATTTCCCATAACGGAAATTCGTATTTGGCCATTTGGTTGTATTTTTGGCTGATGTTCGCGTTTTTCGCCCGAGCATGCGCTTCACTGCGCCGCTCGTTGCCCCTTCAATGCGGCTTCACTGCCCTGCAGGCGTGTTCTGCGTCAAGCCGAACCACCAGGCAAAAAGCCTGGGCGCCGCCATCTTGTTGAGAGCGGCGCCGGGGACACAATCGCGCCTAGCTCATTGAGTTTTCCCCCAAAACTGAACGAAATAGCCTTATTTAAATGAGAAAGATGCCGCGAGTGCCGCAACGAAGGACCTTAAGGATTACCGAAGGGTAACTGAGGGCGACGCGACGAGCTTTGGAAAGAAGAATGATGGGTGTAGCGCTACGGGGGATAAGAATAGAGCAGATTCGGGGGGTGAGCGAACAAACGCGAGCTAATGACACCTTAGTTTAAACCAAGAAAAAGAAATGGGCGTGCGCAGGGCATGCAATGTGGGGGGAAGATCATCAATTAAGGGTTACCGACTGAATTCCAAGAGAAGGGAAGCGTAGCACGGGGTGGCGGAAATTTAGGAGGGCAGATTAGATTAGGAAGGGCGCAGGCACTAGACGGCGACCGTGACCGGGCTTACACGTGACCGGGGTGCTTGGAGAATAATGGGAGAGGTCTTTGCCCTGCAGTGGTCGTAGCCAGCAGGATGATGATGACGAAAAGGTAGCAACAGGTATTCATAACATACAGGTTGGAAAGCTGAGGCACCTCTGAACCCTTGAATATATTTCGCCACACTTGGCCATACGACAAGTTTGTTTTCGAGGCGCTCGGTCCCACTGCAGCGAAAATGTTGCCGGAAATCGGGCACTCCATTTTTGTTTCATAGGGAACCTTTCTTCCACTAGGGCAGCGGATTTTCGCAGGGCGAGCTTGCTGTCGTTTACGGATCAAAGCGATAGTGAACTCCAAAATGCAGTGTTGGCTTTGAGTGGGACTTACATTGATTGCAAAACCCACGGCTAATCACCCTTCCCCCCCCCCCCCCAAGTGGCTCATTACAGCAGACAATCGTTCAGAAACACCGGCATCGTTGCGTATAGTATGGGAATGGTGCGTGTCACGTGAGTGCTCGCTTCGAGCTTGTGTTCTTCATTTTGATTGAATGAAGTCTCACCTAAGTGAGCGGGGGCCGATCCCGGAGGTAGTGCAATACCGGGCCGACCTGCGGCGGAGGTGAAGCAGGCTTCAAGCACTCCGCCAACTTCCAAAAATAGGTTTAATATCGTGGGTCCATATAGAACCCGTATCAGATATTAAGCTGATAAGAACAGAGTTTTTATTCATGCTAGTTACAGAACATCAAAAAATACAAGTTACAGAACCAAGGAGAAAACGAATAAAAGGTGTATAATCTAAAAACGCAAACAAATGGCTAAAAAAACTAGTTAGTGGTGTTAGTAATAAAAGACTAAAACTGTAAAGGTGTAAAACAGTGCAAAAAATGGCGCTTCTCTAAAAACATAAGATCATTAAGAGGTGCCGACATGGGCTCTAAAAATCTTTGTAGAGGCGCTTATTGTGTCACTGATGCACAGGCGTTTAAGTGTCCGTAGGTATGACCTACTGCACAGCCTGCGCATCACCCGGTCGTTCCCCACATCCCAGCTGCCAAGGCAGCCGACGACCACCGCGTCCACCGTCACACGCTGGAACCGCCGGAGGAGATGACGCTGTACAGGGGCGTACTTCTCCTCCTTAGCCTTCCGGGCGTCCTGGAACGCCTGCAGCCTGTTCTCGAAAGGGCAGCAGACGTCCAGGATGAGTGCCTCCTCTCCACGGGCCAGTACCAGGTCGGGCTTGAGTGATGTGTTGCCTACGACCTGGTTCTCCGCAATGACTGTAAACCGACCCAAAGCAGCCTTTTTTATTCTGGCGACGATGGTGTTATGGCGCTCCGTCATGGCCCGGCTCTGCCGCATGCAATGGCAAAGTACATGCGGCAGTGTCTCCTCCCCATACCCGCAGCGTCTGCATCTTTTGTCCGCCGCGGGTGCCCAGAGTCTTGTGGCGTTGAGGGGGAGGAGATTTAGTCGGGCTCGATGAATGAAGCGCCAGTCGATGAAATGGGTGTAGCGGCCGGACCTCATGAAGTGTGAGTTTGCCGGGTCGGCCGCCACACACACCATCGCCTTGCCTTGGTTCGGTTTGTCTTGCAGAGATTGGTCCCTTTCGGTGGAGAGGAGCGCCCGGATGGTCTTGATCAGCTTGTGGCGGTTCCTCGCTGACACAGAGGCCTCCCCGCAGTTGATGCGGGCTCCATGCTCCAACAGCTCCCAGGCGACGGAGAGGCGACGGGAGGCTTTGCGGGCCTCCGTCCACACAGACTGGACCTGTGTGGACGTTTGCCGAAAGTCGCCCTCCGTCTCGCCTGAGAGGTAGGCCTCCATGTCCTCGGTGTTCGCGGGTCGTCTCAGCCGCCTTGACACTACGCCCTCGAGCTCTCCTGCTGCACGCTCCCGGACCTCCACGTCGGTCGACGTCAGTAGCTTGAAGGCTCCATCCACCCGACAGATGTCGCTGAGCTCCGCCGCAAGTGGGATCCCTGCACTGCCAGCCTGTGAGCTTCCGTACAAGTATTCATTGGAAGCTCTGGCTGGCACGTACAGGGTCTTCTTGATGAGCGGGCGGAGCTCCTCGTCCAGGCGTTGCCACTCTCCCTTGCTGGCAAGGCCCACCCGCATGGCAAAGTTGAGGGCTGGATACAAGAATGTTTTGATAGCATCCAGCCTCTGCCATGGGGCGAGCATAGAGGAGAGCAGCTTTCTGCCCAGGTGGATGGCCTCGTCGACCGTCGTCTCGTCCGGTAGCACCCTGAACCCCACTGGACGGCCCAGGAACTTGTGCCCCTGGAAGTCGCCAAGCGCCGGAATCGGGTCGCCACCCACGGTGAAAGAGGTGGGCCGTGTACCCACGGGGTGGCGACCAGACAGGTGTAGAGACCGGCACTTGGCGGCGTTGAGTCGCAGCCCGAGCCGGGCCGACAGGGCTGTTACACGGTCCAAGCGGCTCTGCAGGGTGGCGGGATCCGCGGCCAGCAGCGTCAGATCATCGGCGTAGGCAAGGATGTTGTGCTGCCTATCGCCTCCCTGTACTGCACGGATGACCGGGTCCACCACCAGGTTGAAAAGCAGGCCGCTCAGAGGACAGCCCTGTCTCAGCCCAGCTCCGATGGTGATTGGCTCCGTAATGCCAGCTGCTGCCACGACGCAGGTGGTGTTGGCGCGGTAGAGGTCTTCAACGATGGTAGCAAAGGCCTCCCCCGCGCCGGCGCCGCGGACAGCGTCGACGAGGGCCTGATGGGCGACCGAGCCGAAAGCGTTGGCAAAATCGAGGAACCCCACGCACAGCTCCCCACCTCCTGTCCTAGCATCATCCAGGCGTCCCTGCAGCACGAAGTTGTGTTCAAACACCCCATCGTGCGGCAGGAAGCCCTTCTGACACCTGGACAGTACCGCATGGTCGCCCAACCACCTCTGCAGCCGGGTGGTGAGACACCCGGCATACAGTTTGGCGATCGTGCGACCAAGGGCAATGGGTCGCCAGTTTGTGGGGTCCTCGCGGTCGCCCTTCTTGTATATCAGGATAGTCCTCGTCGACTTCCAGCTCAGGGGCGTGCGGCGGTATTGGAGGCATACGTTGTATACCGCCGCCAGGAACCTGCCCTCAGGGTCCACCTGCCTCCAGTGGTGGTACGTGAGGCGGTCCTCCCCTGGAGCTGTACTCTCGCATTTACGGAGCTTGGCTGCGACTTCTTCCGGTGTAAAGGGGCACAAGTCCAGTTCTTCGGTGGCTGGAAGCCTTGACCTCAGGATGCTGGTATCCACGGGTGTTGGTGACCAGAGGTTCGAGTAGTGGTCCTGCAGTGCGTGGGGGTCGATCGGACAGAGCTGGGACGGGCCTTCAGTGATTAGCCGCACTGCCCGGCGCCGGTTCCTTCTGTAGAGAGTTTGTATCTGCTGGGGGTTGTCGGGG
>NW_027225721.1:0-100215 GCF_038994185.2 Dermacentor albipictus | reverse complement strand
TGCATCTTTTGGTAGACGCGGATGCAGTTTTCTGCAAAACCACAGGATATGCATGCAAATGGTGCTTTTTGCTGAACGCGCGTGTGGATTTCTACCAAACGACGTGAAAAGCATGCCAATGCTGCTCTTTTTAGAACCCGCACATGTATTTGTGCCAAAACGCGTTTTAAGCATGCATATGCATCTTTTGGTAGACGCGGATGCAGTTTTCTGCAAAACCACACGATATGCATGCAAATGGTGCTTTTGGCAGAACGCCCGTGTGGATTTCTACCAAACGACGTGAAAAGCATGCCAATGCTGCTCTTTTTAGAACCCGCACATGGATTTGTGCCAACACGCGTTTTAAGCATGCATATGCAACTTTTGGTAGACGCGGATGCAGTTTTCTGCAAAACCACACGATATGCATGCAAATGGTGCTTTTGGCAGAACGCGCGTGTGGATTTCTACCAAACGACGTGAAAAGCATGCCAATGCTGCTTTTTTTAGAACCCGCACATGGTCTTGTGCCAAAACGCGTTTTAAGCATGCATATGCATCTTTTGGTAGACGCGAATGCAGTTTTCTGCAAAACCACACGATATGCATGCAGAGGGTGCTTTTGGCAGAACGCGCGTGTGGATTTCTACCAAACGACGTGAAACGCACACCGATGCTGCTCTTTTTCGCACCTGCACATGGATTTGTGCCAAAACGCGTTTTAAGCAAGCACATGCACTTTTTGGTAGACGCGGATGCAGTTTTCTGCAAAACCACACGATATGCATGCAAATGGTGCTTTTGGCAGAACGCGCGCGTGGATTTCTACCAAACGACGTGAAAAGCATGCCAATGCTGCTCTTTTTAGAAACCGCACAGTGATTTGTGCCAAAACGCGTTTTAAGCAAGCACATGCACTTTTTGGTAGACGCGGATGCAGTTTTCTGCAATACCACACGATATGCATACGGGTTCTAAAAAGAGCAGCATTGGCATGCTTTTCACGTCGTTTGGTAGAAATCCACACGCGCGTTCTGCCAATAGCACCATTTGCATGCATATCGTTTGGTTTTGCAGAAAACTGCATCCGCGTCTACCAAAAAGTGCATGTGCTTGCTTAAAACGCGTTTTGGCACAAATCACTGTGCGGTTTCTAAAAAGAGCAGCATTGGCATGCTTTTCACGTCGTTTGGTAGAAATCCACGCGCGCGTTCTGCCAAAAGCACCATTTGCATGCATATCGTGTGGTTTTGCAGAAAACTGCATCCGCGTCTACCAAAAGTTGCATATGCATGCTTAAAACGCGTTTTGGCACAAATCCATGTGCGGGTTCTAAAAAGAGCAGCATTGGCATGCTTTTCACGTCGTTTGGTAGAAATCCACACGCGCGTTCTGCCAAAAGCGTCATTTGCATGCATATCGTGTGGTTTTGCAGAAAACTGCATCCTCGTCTACCAAAAGTTGCGTATTCATGCTTAAAACGCGTTTTGGCACAAATCCATGTGCGGGTGCTAAAAAGAGCAGCATTGGCATGCTTTTCACGTCGGTTGGTAGAAATCCACACGCGCGTTCTGCCAAAAGCACCATTTGCATGCATATCGTGTGGTTTTGCAGAAAACTGCATCCGCGTCTACCAAAAGATGCATATGAATGCTTAAAACGGGTTTTGGCACAAATCCATGTGCGGGTGCTAAAAAGAGCAGCATGGGCATGCTTTTCACGTCGTTTGGTAGAAATCCACACGCGCGTTCTGCCAAAAGCACCATTTGCATGCATATCGTGTGGTTTTGCAGAAAACTGCATCCGCGTCTACCAAAAGTTGCATATGCATGCTTTAAACGCGTTTTGGCACAAATCCATGTGCGGGTTCTAAAAAGAGCAGCATTGGCATGCTTTTCACATCGTTTGGTAGAAATCCACACGGGCGTTCTGCCAAAAGCACCATTTGCATGCATATCGTGTGGTTTTGCAGAAAACTGCATCCGCGTCTACCAAAGTTGCATATGCATGCTTAAAACGCGTTTTGGCACAAATCCATGTGCGGGTTCTAAAAAGAGCAGCATTGGCATGCTTTTCACGTCGTTTGGTAGAAATCCACACGCGCGTTCTGCCAAAAGCACCATTTGCATGCATATCGTGTGGTTTTGCAGAAAACTGCATCCGCGTCTACCAAAAGTTGCATATGCATGCTTAAAACGCGTTTTGGCACAAATCCATGTGCGGGTTCTAAAAAGAGCAGCATTTGCATGCTTTTCACGTAGTTTGGTAGAAATCCACACGCGCGTTCTGCCAAAAGCACCATTTGCATGCATATCGTGTGGTTTTGCAGAAAACTGCAGCCGCGTCTACCAAAAAGTGCATGTGCTTGCTTAAAACGCGTTTTGGCACAAATCACTGTGCGGTTTCTAAAAAGAGCAGCATTGGCATGCTTTTCACGTCGTTTGGTAGAAATCCACGCGCGCGTTCTGCCAAAAGCACCATTTGCATGCATATCGTGTGGTTTTGCAGAAAACTGCATCCGCGTCTACCAAAAGATGCATATGCATGCTTAAAACGGGTTTTGGCACAAATCCATGTGCGGGTGCTAAAAAGAGCAGCATTGGCATGCTTTTCACGTCGTTTGGTATAAATCCACAGGCGCGTTCTGCCAAAAGCACCATTTGCATGCATATCGTGTGGTATTGCAGAAAACTGCATCCGCGTCTACCAAAAAGTGCATGTGCTTGCTTAAAACGCGTTTTGGCACAAATCACTGTGCGGTTTCTAAAAAGAGCAGCATTGGCATGCTTTTCACGTCGTTTGGTAGAAATCCACGCGCGCGTTCTGCCAAAAGCACCATTTGCATGCAAACCGTGTGGTTTTGCAGAAAACTGCATCCGCGTCTACCAAAAGTTGCATATGCATGCTTAAAACGCGTTTTGGCACAAATCCATGTGCGGGTTCTAAAAAGAGCAGCATTGGCATGCTTTTCACGTCGTTTGGTAGAAATCCACACGGGCGTTCTGCCAAAAGCACCATTTGCATGCATATCGCGTGGTTTTGCAGAAAACTGCATCCGCGTCTACCAAAGTTGCATATGCATGCTTAAAACGCGTTTTGGCGCAAATCCATGTGCGGGTTCTAAAAAGAGCAGCATTGGCATGCTTTTCACGTCGTTTGGTAGAAATCCACACGCGCGTTCTGCCAAAAGCACCATTTGCATGCATATCGTGTGGTTTTGCAGAAAACTGCATCCGCGTCTACCAAAAATTGCATATGCATGCTTAAAACGCGTTTTGGCACAAATCCATGTGCGGGTTCTAAAAAGAGCAGCATTGGCATGCTTTTCACGTAGTTTGGTAGAAATCCACACGCGCGTTCTGACAAAAGCACCATTTATATGCATATCGTGTGGTTTTGCAGAAAACTGCATCCGCGTCTACCAAAAAGTGCATGTGCTTGCTTAAAACGCGTTTTGGCACAAATCACTGTGCGGTTTCTAAAAAGAGCAGCATTGGCATGCTTTTCACGTCGTTTGGTAGAAATCACAGGATATGCATGCAAATGGTGCATTTGGCAGAACGCGCGTGTGGATTTCTACCAAACGACGTGGAAAGCATGTCGATGCTGCTCTTTTTCGCACCTGCACATGGATTTGTGCAAAAACGCGTTTTAAGCGAGCATATGCCCCTTTTGGTAGACGCGGATGCAGTTTTCAGCAAAACCACACGATATGCATGCAAATGTTTCTTTTGGCAGAACGCGCGTGAGGATTTCTACCAAACGACGTGAAAAGCATGCCAATGCTGCTCTTTTTAGAACCCGCACATGGATTTGTGCCAAAACGCGTTTTAAGCATGCATATGCAACTTTTGGTAGACGCGGATGCAGTTTTGTGCAAAACCACACGATATGCATGCAAATGGTGCTTTTGGCAGAACGCCCGTGTGGATTTCAACCAAACGACGTGAAAAGCATGCCAATGCTGCTCTTTTTAGAACCCGCACATGGATTTGTGCCAAAACGCGTTTTAAGCGTGCATATGCAACTTGTGGTAGACGCGGATGCAGTTTTCTGCAAAACCACACGATATGCATGCAAATGGTGCTTTTGGCAGAACGCAGGTGTGGATTTTTATCAAACGACGTGAAAAGCATGCCGATGCTGCTCTTTTTAGCACCCGCACATGGATTTGTGCCAAAACCCGTTTTAAGCATGCATATGCATCTTTTGGTAGACGCGGATGCAGTTTTCTGCAAAACCACACGATTTGCATGCAAATGGTGCTTTTTGCTGAACGCGCGTGTGGATTTCTACCAAACGACGTGAAAAGCATGCCAATGCTGCTCTTTTTAGAACCCGCACATGTATTTGTCCCAAAACGCGTTTTAAGCATGCATATTCAACTTTTGGTAGACGCGGATGCAGTTTTCTGCAAAACCACACGATATGCATGCAAATGGTGCTTTTGGCAGAACGCGCGTGTGGATTTCTACCAAACTACGTGAAAAGCATGCCAATGCTGCTCTTTTTAGAACCCGCACATGGATTTGTGCCAAAACCCGTTTTAAGCATGCATATGCATCTTTTGGTAGACGCGGATGCAGTTTTCTGCAAAACCACACGATATGCATGCAAATGGTGCTTTTTGCTGAACGCGCGTGTGGATTTCTACCAAACGACGTGAAAAGCATGCCAATGCTGCCCTTTTTAGAACCCGCACATGTATTTGTCCCAAAACGCGTTTTAAGCATGCATATGCAACTTTTGGTAGACGCGGATGCAGTTTTCTGCAAAACCACACGATATGCATGCAAATGGTGCTTTTGGCAGACCGCACGTGGATTTCTACCAAACGACGTGAAAAGCATGCCAATGCTGCTCTTTTTAGAGCCCGCACATGGATTTGTGCCAAAACGCGAATTAAGCTAGCATATGCAGTTTTTGGTAGACGCGCATGCAGTTTTCTGCAAAACCACACGATATGCATGCAAATGGTGCTTTTGGCAGAACGCGCCTGTGGATTTCTACCAAACAACGTGAAATGCATGCCAATGCTGCTCTTTTAAGAACCCTCACATGGATTTGTGCCAAAACGCGTTTTAAGTATTCATATGCAACTTTTGGTAGACGTGGATGCAGTTTTCTGAAAAACCACATGATATGCATGCAAATGGTGCTTTTGGCAGAACGCGCGTGTGGATTTCTACCAAACGACGTGAAAAGCATGCCAATGCTGCTCTTTTTAGAACCCGCACATGGATTTGTGCCAAAACACGTTTTAAGCATGCATATGCAACTTTGGTAGACGCGGAAGCAGTTTTCTGCAAAACCACACGATATGCATGCAAATGGTGCTTTTAGCAGAACGCGCGTGTGGATTTTTACCAAACGACGTGAAAAGCATGCCCATGCTGCTCTTTTTAGCACCCGCACATGGATTTGTGTCAAAACCCGTTTTAAGCATGCATATGCACTTTTTGGTAGACGCGGATGCAGTTTTCTGCAAAACCACACGATATGCATGCAAATGGTGCTTTTGGCAGAACGCGCGCGTGGATTTCTACCAAACGACGTGAAAAGCATGCCAATGCTGCTCTTTTTAGAACCCGCACATGTGTTTGTCCCAAAACGCGTTTTAAGCATGCATATGCAACTTTTGGTAGACGCGGATGCAGTTTTCTGCAAAACCACACGATATGCAAGCAAATGGTGCTTTTGGCAGAACGCGCGTGTGGATTTCTACCAAACTACGTGAAAAGCATGCCAATGCTGCTCTTTTTAGAACCCGTACATGGATTTGTGCCAAAACGCATTTTAAGCATGCATATGCAACTTTTGGTAGACGCGGATGCAGTTTTCTGCAAAACCACACGATATGCATGCAAATGGTGCTTTTGGCAGAACGCGCGTGTGGATTTCTACCAAACGACGTGAAAAGCATGCCAATGCTGCTCTTTTTAGAACCCGCACATGGATTTGTGCCAAAACGCGTTTTAAGCATGCATATGCAACTTTGGTAGACGCGGATGCAGTTTTCTGCAAAACCACACGATATGCATGCAAATGGTGCTTTTGGCAGAACGCGCGTGTGGATTTCTACCAAACGACGTGAAAAGCATGCCAATGCTGCTCTTTTTAGAACCCGCACATGGATTTGTGCCAAAACGCGTTTAAAGCATGCATATGCAACTTTTGGTAGACGCGGATGCAGTTTTCTGCAAAACCACACGATATGCATGCAAATGGTGCTTTTGGCAGAACGCGCGTGTGGATTTCTACCAAACGACGTGATAAGCATGAACATGCTGCTCTTTTTAGCACCCGCACATGGATTTGTGCCAAAACCCGTTTTAAGCATTCATATGCATCTTTTGGTAGACGCGGATGCAGTTTTCTGCAATACCACACGATATGCATGCAAATGGTGCTTTTGGCAGAACGCGCGTGTGGATTTCTACCAAACGACGTGAAAAGCATGCCAATGCTGCTCTTTTTAGAACCCGCACATGGATTTGTCCCAAAACGCGGTTTAAGCATGCATATGCAACTTTTGGTAGACGCGGATGCAGTTTTCTGCAAAACCACACGATATGCATGCAAATGGTGCTTTTGGCAGAATGCGCGTGTGGATTTTTACCAAACGACGTGAAAAGCATGCCAATGCTGCTCTTTTTAGAACCCGCATATGGATTTGTGCCAAAACAAGTTTTAAGCATGCATATGCAACTTTTGGTAGACGCGGATGCAGTTTTCTGCAAAACCACACGATATGCATGCAAATGGTGCTTTTGGCAGAACGCGCGTGTGGATTTCTACCAAACGACGTGAAAAGCATGCCAATGCTGCTCTTTTTAGAACCCGCACATGGTCTTGTGCCAAAACGCGTTTTAAGCATGCATATGCATCTTTTGGTAGACGCGAATGCAGTTTCCTGCAAAACCACACGATATGCATGCAAACGGTGCTTTTGGCAGAACGCGCGTGTGGATTTCTACCAAACGACGTGAAAAGCACACCGATGCTGCTCTTTTTCGCACCTGCACATAGATTTGTGCCAAAACGCGTTTGAAGCAAGCACATGCACTTTTTGGTAGACGCGGATGCAGTTTTCTGCAAAACCACACGATATGCATGCAAATGGTGCTTTTGGCAGAACGCGCGTGTGGATTTCTACCAAACGACGTGAAAAGCATGCCAATGCTGCTCTTTTTAGAACCCGCACATGGATTTGTGGCAAAACGCGTTTTAAGCATTCATATGCAACTTTTGGTAGACGTGGATGCAGTTTTCTGCAAAACCACACGATATGCATGCAAATGGTGCTTTTGGCAGAACGCGCGTGTGGATTTCTACCAAACGACGTGAAAAGCATGCCAATGCTGCTCTTTTTAGAACCCGCACATGGATTTGTGCCAAAACACGTTTTAAGCATGCATAGGCAACTTTGGTAGACGCGGATGCAGTTTTCTGCAAAACCACACCATATGCATGCAAATGGTGCTTTTGGCAGAACGCGCGTGTGGATTTCTACCAAACGACGTGAAAACCATGCCCATGCTGCTCTTTTTAGAACCCGCACATGTGTTTGTCCCAAAACGCGTTTTAAGCATGCATATGCAACTTTTGGTAGACGCGGATGCAGTTTTCTGCAAAACCACACGATATGCAAGCAAATGGTGCTTTTGGCAGAACGCGCGTGTGGATTTCTACCAAACTACGTGAAAAGCATGCCAATGCTGCTCTTTTTAGAACCCGCACATGGATTTGTGCCAAAACGCATTTTAAGCATGCATATGCAACTTTTGGTAGACGCGGATGCAGTTTTCTGCAAAACCACACGATATGCATGCAAATGGTGCTTTTGGCAGAACGCGCGTGTGGATTTCTACCAAACGACGTGAAAAGCATGCCAATGCTGCTCTTTTTAGAACCCGCACATGGATTTGTGCCAAAACGCGTTTTAAGCATGCATATGCAACTTTGGTAGACGCGGATGCAGTTTTCTGCAAAACCACACGATATGCATGCAAATGGTGCTTTTGGCAGAACGCGCGTGTGGATTTCTACCAAACGACGTGAAAAGCATGCCAATGCTGCTCTTTTTAGAACCCGCACATGGATTTGTGCCAAAACGCGTTTAAAGCATGCATATGCAACTTTTGGTAGACGCGGATGCAGTTTTCTGCAAAACCACACGATATGCATGCAAATGGTGCTTTTGGCAGAACGCGCGTGTGGATTTCTACCAAACGACGTGATAAGCATGAACATGCTGCTCTTTTTAGCACCCGCACATGGATTTGTGCCAAAACCCGTTTTAAGCATTCATATGCATCTTTTGGTAGACGCGGATGCAGTTTTCTGCAATACCACACGATATGCATGCAAATGGTGCTTTTGGCAGAACGCGCGTGTGGATTTCTACCAAACGACGTGAAAAGCATGCCAATGCTGCTCTTTTTAGAACCCGCACATGGATTTGTCCCAAAACGCGGTTTAAGCATGCATATGCAACTTTTGGTAGACGCGGATGCAGTTTTCTGCAAAACCACACGATATGCATGCAAATGGTGCTTTTGGCAGAATGCGCGTGTGGATTTCTACCAAACGACGTGAAAAGCATGCCAATGCTGCTCTTTTTAGAACCCGCATATGGATTTGTGCCAAAACAAGTTTTAAGCATGCATATGCAACTTTTGGTAGACGCGGATGCAGTTTTCTGCAAAACCACACGATATGCATGCAAATGGTGCTTTTGGCAGAACGCGCGTGTGGATTTCTACCAAACGACGTGAAAAGCATGCCAATGCTGCTCTTTTTAGAACCCGCACATGGTCTTGTGCCAAAACGCGTTTTAAGCATGCATATGCATCTTTTGGTAGACGCGAATGCAGTTTCCTGCAAAACCACACGATATGCATGCAAACGGTGCTTTTGGCAGAACGCGCGTGTGGATTTCTACCAAACTACGTGAAAAGCACACCGATGCTGCTCTTTTTCGCACCTGCACATAGATTTGTGCCAAAACGCGTTTGAAGCAAGCACATGCACTTTTTGGTAGACGCGGATGCAGTTTTCTGCAAAACCACACGATATGCATGCAAATGGTGCTTTTGGCAGAACGCGCGTGTGGATTTCTACCAAACGACGTGAAAAGCATGCCAATGCTGCTCTTTTTAGAACCCGCACATGGATTTGTGCCAAAACGCGTTTTAAGCATGCATATGCATCTTTTGGTAGACGCGGATGCAGTTTTCTGCAAAACCACACGATATGCATGCAAATGGTGCTTTTGGCGGAACGCGCGTGTGGATTTCTACCAAACGACGTGAAAAGCATGCCAATGCTGCTCTTTTTAGAACCCGCACATGGATTTGTGGCAAAACGCGTTTTAAGCATTCATATGCAACTTTTGGTAGACGTGGATGCAGTTTTCTGCAAAACCACACGATATGCATGCAAATGGTGCTTTTGGCAGAACGCGCGTGTGGATTTCTACCAAACGACGTGAAAAGCATGCCAATGCTGCTCTTTTTAGAACCCGCACATGGATTTGTGCCAAAACACGTTTTAAGCATGCATAGGCAACTTTGGTAGACGCGGATGCAGTTTTCTGCAAAACCACACCATATGCATGCAAATGGTGCTTTTGGCAGAACGCGCGTGTGGATTTCTACCAAACGACGTGAAAACCATGCCCATGCTGCTCTTTTTAGCACCCGCACATGGATTTGTGCCAAAACCCGTTTTAAGCATGCATATGCATCTTTTGGTAGACGCGGATGCAGTTTTCTGCAAAACCACACGATATGCATGCAATGGTGCTTTTGGCAGAACGCGCGCGTGGATTTCTACCAAACGACGTGAAAAGCATGCCAATGCTGCTCTTTTTAGAAACCGCACAGTGATTTGTGCCAAAACGCGTTTTAAGCAAGCACATGCACTTTTTGGTAGACGCGGATGCAGTTTTCTGCAAAACCACACGATATGCATGCAAATGGTGCTTTTGGCAGAACGCGCGTGTGGATTTCTACCAAACTACGTGAAAAGCATGCCAATGCTGCTCTTTTTAGAACCCGCACATGGATTTGTGCCAAAACGCGTTTTAAGCATGCATATGCAACTTTTGGTAGACGCGGATGCAGTTTTCTGCAAAACCACACGATATGCATGCAAATGGTGCTTTTGGCAGAACGCGCGTGTGGATTTCTACCAAACGACGTGAAAAGCATGCCAATGCTGCTCTTTTTAGAACCCGCACATGGATTTGTGCCAAAACGCGTTTTAAGCATGCATATGCAACTTTGGTAGACGCGGATGCAGTTTTCTGCAAAACCACGCGATATGCATGCAAATGGTGCTTTTGGCAGAACGCCCGTGTGGATTTCTACCAAACGACGTGAAAAGCATGCCAATGCTGCTCTTTTTAGAACCCGCACATGGATTTGTGCCAAAACGCGTTTAAAGCATGCATATGCAACTTTTGGTAGACGCGGATGCAGTTTTCTGCAAAACCACACGATATGCATGCAAATGGTGCTTTTGGCAGAACGCGCGTGTGGATTTCTACCAAACGACGTGAAAAGCATGCCCATGCTGCTCTTTTTAGCACCCGCACATGGATTTGTGCCAAAACCCGTTTTAAGCATTCATATGCATCTTTTGGTAGACGCGGATGCAGTTTTCTGCAAAACCACACGATATGCATGCAAATGGTGCTTTTGGCAGAACGCGCGTGTGGATTTCTACCAACCGACGTGAAAAGCATGCCAATGCTGCTCTTTTTAGCACCCGCACATGGATTTGTGCCAAAACGCGTTTTAAGCATGAATACGCAACTTTTGGTAGACGAGGATGCAGTTTTCTGCAAAACCACACGATATGCATGCAAATGACGCTTTTGGCAGAACGCGCGTGTGGATTTCTACCAAACGACGTGAAAAGCATGCCAATGCTGCTCTTTTTAGAACCCGCACATGGATTTGTGCCAAAACGCGTTTTAAGCATGCATATGCAACTTTTGGTAGACGCGGATGCAGTTTTCTGCAAAACCACACGATATGCATGCAAATGGTGCTTTTGGCAGAACGCGCGCGTGGATTTCTACCAAACGACGTGAAAAGCATGCCAATGCTGCTCTTTTTAGAAACCGCACAGTGATTTGTGCCAAAACGCGTTTTAAGCAAGCACATGCACTTTTTGGTAGACGCGGATGCAGTTTTCTGCAATACCACACGATATGCATGCAAATGGTGCTTTTGGCAGAACGCGCCTGTGGATTTATACCAAACGACGTGAAAAGCATGCCAATGCTGCTCTTTTTAGAACCCTCACATGGATTTGTGCCAAAACGCGTTTTAAGCATTCATATGCAACTTTTGGTAGACGTGGACGCAGTTTTCTGCAAAACCACACGATATGCATGCAAATGGTGCTTTTGGCAGAACGCGCGTGTGGATTTCTACCAAACGACGTGAAAAGCATGCCAATGCTGCTCTTTTTAGAACCCGCACATGGATTTGTGCCAAAACACGTTTTAAGCATGCATATGCAACTTTGGTAGACGCGGATGCAGTTTTCTGCAAAACCACACGATATGCATGCAAATGGTGCTTTTGGCAGAACGCGCGTGTGGATTTCTACCAAACAACGTGAAAAGCATGCCCATGCTGCTCTTTTTAGCACCCGCACATGGATTTGTGCCAAAACCCGTTTTAAGCATGCATATGCATCTTTTGGTAGACGCGGATGCAGTTTTCTGCAAAACCACACGATATGCATGCAAATGGTGCTTTTGGCAGAACGCGCGCGTGGATTTCTACCAAGCGACGTGAAAAGCATGCCAATGCTGCTCTTTTTAGAAACCGCACAGTGATTTGTGCCAAAACGCGTTTTAAGCAAACACATGCACTTTTTGGTAGACGCGGATGCAGTTTTCTGCAAAACCAAACGATATGCATGCAAATGGTGCTTTTGGCAGAACGCGCGTGTGTATTTCTACCAAACGACGTGAAAAGCATGCCAATGCTGCTCTTTTTAGAACCCGCACATGGATTTGTGCCAAAACGCGTTTTAAGCATGCATATGCAACTTTGGTAGACGCGGATGCAGTTTTCTGCAAAACCACGCGATATGCATGCAAATGATGCTTTTGGCAGAACGCCCGTGTGGATTTCTACCAAACGAAGTGAAAAGCATGCCAATGCTGCTCTTTTTAGAACCCGCACATGGATTTGTGCCAAAACGCGTTTAAAACATGCATATGCAACTTTTGGTAGACGCGGATGCAGTTTTCTGCAAAACCACACGATATGCATGCAAATGGTGCTTTTGGCAGAACGCGCGTGTGGATTTCTACCAAACGACGTGAAAAGCATGCCCATGCTGCTCTTTTTAGCACCCGCACATGGATTTGTGCCAAAACCCGTTTTAAGCATGCATATGCATCTTTTGGTAGACGCGGATGCAGTTTTCTGCAAAACCACACGATATGCATGCAAATGGTGCTTTTGGCAGAACGCGCGTGTGGATTTCTACCAAACGACGTGAAAAGCATGCCAATGCTGCTCTTTTTAGAACCCGCACATGGATTTGTGCCAAAACGCGGTTTAAGCATGCATATGCATCTTTTGGTAGACGCGGATGCAGTTTTCTGCAAAACCACACGTTATGCATGCAAATGGTGCTTTTGGCGGAACGCGCGTGTGGATTTCTACCAAACGACGTGAAAAGCATGCCAATGCTGCTCTTTTTAGAACCCGCACATGGATTTGTGCCAAAACGCGTTTTAAGCATGCATATGCAACTTTTGGTAGACGCGGATGCAGTTTTCTGCAAAACCACACGATATGCATGCAAATGGTGCTTTTGGCAGAACGCGCGCGTGGATTTCTACCAAACGACGTGAAAAGCATGCCAATGCTGCTCTTTTTAGAAACCGCACAGTGATTTGTGCCAAAACGCGTTTTAAGCAAGCACATGCACTTTTTGGTAGACGCGGATGCAGTTTTCTGCAATACCACACGATATGCATGCAAATGGTGCTTTTGGCAGAACGCGCCTGTGGATTAATACCAAACGACGTGAAAAGCATGCCAATGCTGCTCTTTTTAGAACCCTCACATGGATTTGTGCCAAAACGCGTTTTAAGCATTCATATGCAACTTTTGGTAGACGTGGATGCAGTTTTCTGCAAAACCACACGATATGCATGCAAATGGTGCTTTTGGCCGAACGCGCGTGTGGATTTCTACCAAACGGCGTGAAAAGCATGCCAATGCTGCTCTTTTTAGAACCCGCACATGGATTTGTGCCAAAACACGTTTTAAGCATGCATATGCAACTATGGTAGACGCGGATGCAGTTTTCTGCAAAACCACACGATATGCATGCAAATGGTGCTTTTGGCAGAACGCGCGTGTGGATTTCTACCAAACGACGTGAAAAGCATGCCCATGCTGCTCTTTTTAGCACCCGCACATGGATTTGTGCCAAAACCCGTTTTAAGCATGCATATGCATCTTTTGGTAGACGCGGATGCAGTTTTCTGCAAAACCACACGATATGCATGCAAATGGTGCTTTTGGCAGAACGCGCGCGTGGATTTCTACCAAACGACGTGAAAAGCATGCCAATGCTGCTCTTTTTAGAAACCGCACAGTGATTTGTGCCAAAACGCGTTTTAAGCAAGCACATGCACTTTTTGGTAGACGCGGATGCAGTTTTCTGCAAAACCACACGATATGCATGCAAATGGTGCTTTTGTCAGAACGCGCGTGTGGATTTCTACCAAACTACGTGAAAAGCATGCCAATGCTGCTCTTTTTAGAACCCGCACATGGATTTGTGCCAAAACGCGTTTTAAGCATGCATATGCAATTTTTGGTAGACGCGGATGCAGTTTTCTGCAAAACCACACGATATGCATGCAAATGGTGCTTTTGGCAGAACGCGCGCGTGGATTTCTACCAAACGACGTGAAAAGCATGCCAATGCTGCTCTTTTTAGAAACCGCACAGTGATTTGTGCCAAAACGCGTTTTAAGCAAGCACATGCACTTTTTGGTAGACGCGGATGCAGTTTTCTGCAATACCACACGATATGCATGCAAATGGTGCTTTTGGCAGAACGCGCCTGTGGATTTATACCAAACGACGTGAAAAGCATGCCAATGCTGCTCTTTTTAGAACCCTCACATGGATTTGTGCCAAAACGCGTTTTAAGCATTCATATGCAACTTTTGGTAGACGTGGACGCAGTTTTCTGCAAAACCACACGATATGCATGCAAATGGTGCTTTTGGCAGAACGCGCGTGTGGATTTCTACCAAACGACGTGAAAAGCATGCCAATGCTGCTCTTTTTAGAACCCGCACATGGATTTGTGCCAAAACACGTTTTAAGCATGCATATGCAACTTTGGTAGACGCGGATGCAGTTTTCTGCAAAACCACACGATATGCATGCAAATGGTGCTTTTGGCAGAACGCGCGTGTGGATTTCTACCAAACGACGTGAAAAGCATGCCCATGCTGCTCTTTTTAGCACCCGCACATGGATTTGTGCCAAAACCCGTTTTAAGCATGCATATGCATCTTTTGGTAGACGCGGATGCAGTTTTCTGCAAAACCACACGATATGCATGCAAATGGTGCTTTTGGCAGAACGCGCGCGTGGATTTCTACCAAGCGACGTGAAAAGCATGCCAATGCTGCTCTTTTTAGAAACCGCACAGTGATTTGTGCCAAAACGCGTTTTAAGCAAACACATGCACTTTTTGGTAGACGCGGATGCAGTTTTCTGCAAAACCAAACGATATGCATGCAAATGGTGCTTTTGGCAGAACGCGCGTGTGGATTTCTACCAAACGACGTGAAAAGCATGCCAATGCTGCTCTTTTTAGAACCCGCACATGGATTTGTGCCAAAACGCGTTTTAAGCATGCATATGCAACTTTGGTAGACGCGGATGCAGTTTTCTGCAAAACCACGCGATATGCATGCAAATGATGCTTTTGGCAGAACGCCCGTGTGGATTTCTACCAAACGAAGTGAAAAGCATGCCAATGCTGCTCTTTTTAGAACCCGCACATGGATTTGTGCCAAAACGCGTTTAAAACATGCATATGCAACTTTTGGTAGACGCGGATGCAGTTTTCTGCAAAACCACACGATATGCATGCAAATGGTGCTTTTGGCAGAACGCGCGTGTGGATTTCTACCAAACGACGTGAAAAGCATGCCCATGCTGCTCTTTTTAGCACCCGCACATGGATTTGTGCCAAAACCCGTTTTAAGCATGCATATGCATCTTTTGGTAGACGCGGATGCAGTTTTCTGCAAAACCACACGATATGCATGCAAATGGTGCTTTTGGCAGAACGCGCGTGTGGATTTCTACCAAACGACGTGAAAAGCATGCCAATGCTGCTCTTTTTAGAACCCGCACATGGATTTGTGCCAAAACGCGGTTTAAGCATGCATATGCATCTTTTGGTAGACGCGGATGCAGTTTTCTGCAAAACCACACGTTATGCATGCAAATGGTGCTTTTGGCGGAACGCGCGTGTGGATTTCTACCAAACGACGTGAAAAGCATGCCAATGCTGCTCTTTTTAGAACCCACACATGGATTTGTGCCAAAACGCGTTTTAAGCATGCATATGCAACTTTTGGTAGACGCGGATGCAGTTTTCTGCAAAACCACACGATATGCATGCAAATGGTGCTTTTGGCAGAACGCGCGCGTGGATTTCTACCAAACGACGTGAAAAGCATGCCAATGCTGCTCTTTTTAGAAACCGCACAGTGATTTGTGCCAAAACGCGTTTTAAGCAAGCACATGCACTTTTTGGTAGACGCGGATGCAGTTTTCTGCAATACCACACGATATGCATGCAAATGGTGCTTTTGGCAGAACGCGCCTGTGGATTAATACCAAACGACGTGAAAAGCATGCCAATGCTGCTCTTTTTAGAACCCTCACATGGATTTGTGCCAAAACGCGTTTTAAGCATTCATATGCAACTTTTGGTAGACGTGGATGCAGTTTTCTGCAAAACCACACGATATGCATGCAAATGGTGCTTTTGGCAGAACGCGCGTGTGGATTTCTACCAAACGACGTGAAAACCATGCCCATGCTGCTCTTTTTAGCACCCGCACATGGATTTGTGCCAAAACCCGTTTTAAGCATGCATATGCATCTTTTGGTAGACGCGGATGCAGTTTTCTGCAAAACCACACGATATGCATGCAATGGTGCTTTTGGCAGAACGCGCGCGTGGATTTCTACCAAACGACGTGAAAAGCATGCCAATGCTGCTCTTTTTAGAAACCGCACAGTGATTTGTGCCAAAACGCGTTTTAAGCAAGCACATGCACTTTTTGGTAGACGCGGATGCAGTTTTCTGCAAAACCACACGATATGCATGCAAATGGTGCTTTTGGCAGAACGCGCGTGTGGATTTCTACCAAACTACGTGAAAAGCATGCCAATGCTGCTCTTTTTAGAACCCGCACATGGATTTGTGCCAAAACGCGTTTTAAGCATGCATATGCAACTTTTGGTAGACGCGGATGCAGTTTTCTGCAAAACCACACGATATGCATGCAAATGGTGCTTTTGGCAGAACGCGCGTGTGGATTTCTACCAAACGACGTGAAAAGCATGCCAATGCTGCTCTTTTTAGAACCCGCACATGGATTTGTGCCAAAACGCGTTTTAAGCATGCATATGCAACTTTGGTAGACGCGGATGCAGTTTTCTGCAAAACCACGCGATATGCATGCAAATGGTGCTTTTGGCAGAACGCCCGTGTGGATTTCTACCAAACGACGTGAAAAGCATGCCAATGCTGCTCTTTTTAGAACCCGCACATGGATTTGTGCCAAAACGCGTTTAAAGCATGCATATGCAACTTTTGGTAGACGCGGATGCAGTTTTCTGCAAAACCACACGATATGCATGCAAATGGTGCTTTTGGCAGAACGCGCGTGTGGATTTCTACCAAACGACGTGAAAAGCATGCCCATGCTGCTCTTTTTAGCACCCGCACATGGATTTGTGCCAAAACCCGTTTTAAGCATTCATATGCATCTTTTGGTAGACGCGGATGCAGTTTTCTGCAAAACCACACGATATGCATGCAAATGGTGCTTTTGGCAGAACGCGCGTGTGGATTTCTACCAACCGACGTGAAAAGCATGCCAATGCTGCTCTTTTTAGCACCCGCACATGGATTTGTGCCAAAACGCGTTTTAAGCATGAATACGCAACTTTTGGTAGACGAGGATGCAGTTTTCTGCAAAACCACACGATATGCATGCAAATGACGCTTTTGGCAGAACGCGCGTGTGGATTTCTACCAAACGACGTGAAAAGCATGCCAATGCTGCTCTTTTTAGAACCCGCACATGGATTTGTGCCAAAACGCGTTTTAAGCATGCATATGCAACTTTTGGTAGACGCGGATGCAGTTTTCTGCAAAACCACACGATATGCATGCAAATGGTGCTTTTGGCAGAACGCGCGCGTGGATTTCTACCAAACGACGTGAAAAGCATGCCAATGCTGCTCTTTTTAGAAACCGCACAGTGATTTGTGCCAAAACGCGTTTTAAGCAAGCACATGCACTTTTTGGTAGACGCGGATGCAGTTTTCTGCAATACCACACGATATGCATGCAAATGGTGCTTTTGGCAGAACGCGCCTGTGGATTTATACCAAACGACGTGAAAAGCATGCCAATGCTGCTCTTTTTAGAACCCTCACATGGATTTGTGCCAAAACGCGTTTTAAGCATTCATATGCAACTTTTGGTAGACGTGGACGCAGTTTTCTGCAAAACCACACGATATGCATGCAAATGGTGCTTTTGGCAGAACGCGCGTGTGGATTTCTACCAAACGACGTGAAAAGCATGCCAATGCTGCTCTTTTTAGAACCCGCACATGGATTTGTGCCAAAACACGTTTTAAGCATGCATATGCAACTTTGGTAGACGCGGATGCAGTTTTCTGCAAAACCACACGATATGCATGCAAATGGTGCTTTTGGCAGAACGCGCGTGTGGATTTCTACCAAACGACGTGAAAAGCATGCCCATGCTGCTCTTTTTAGCACCCGCACATGGATTTGTGCCAAAACCCGTTTTAAGCATGCATATGCATCTTTTGGTAGACGCGGATGCAGTTTTCTGCAAAACCACACGATATGCATGCAAATGGTGCTTTTGGCAGAACGCGCGCGTGGATTTCTACCAAGCGACGTGAAAAGCATGCCAATGCTGCTCTTTTTAGAAACCGCACAGTGATTTGTGCCAAAACGCGTTTTAAGCAAACACATGCACTTTTTGGTAGACGCGGATGCAGTTTTCTGCAAAACCAAACGATATGCATGCAAATGGTGCTTTTGGCAGAACGCGCGTGTGTATTTCTACCAAACGACGTGAAAAGCATGCCAATGCTGCTCTTTTTAGAACCCGCACATGGATTTGTGCCAAAACGCGTTTTAAGCATGCATATGCAACTTTGGTAGACGCGGATGCAGTTTTCTGCAAAACCACGCGATATGCATGCAAATGATGCTTTTGGCAGAACGCCCGTGTGGATTTCTACCAAACGAAGTGAAAAGCATGCCAATGCTGCTCTTTTTAGAACCCGCACATGGATTTGTGCCAAAACGCGTTTAAAACATGCATATGCAACTTTTGGTAGACGCGGATGCAGTTTTCTGCAAAACCACACGATATGCATGCAAATGGTGCTTTTGGCAGAACGCGCGTGTGGATTTCTACCAAACGACGTGAAAAGCATGCCCATGCTGCTCTTTTTAGCACCCGCACATGGATTTGTGCCAAAACCCGTTTTAAGCATGCATATGCATCTTTTGGTAGACGCGGATGCAGTTTTCTGCAAAACCACACGATATGCATGCAAATGGTGCTTTTGGCAGAACGCGCGTGTGGATTTCTACCAAACGACGTGAAAAGCATGCCAATGCTGCTCTATTTAGAACCCGCACATGGATTTGTGCCAAAACGCGGTTTAAGCATGCATATGCATCTTTTGGTAGACGCGGATGCAGTTTTCTGCAAAACCACACGTTATGCATGCAAATGGTGCTTTTGGCGGAACGCGCGTGTGGATTTCTACCAAACGACGTGAAAAGCATGCCAATGCTGCTCTTTTTAGAACCCGCACATGGATTTGTGCCAAAACGCGTTTTAAGCATGCATATGCAACTTTTGGTAGACGCGGATGCAGTTTTCTGCAAAACCACACGATATGCATGCAAATGGTGCTTTTGGCAGAACGCGCGCGTGGATTTCTACCAAACGACGTGAAAAGCATGCCAATGCTGCTCTTTTTAGAAACCGCACAGTGATTTGTGCCAAAACGCGTTTTAAGCAAGCACATGCACTTTTTGGTAGACGCGGATGCAGTTTTCTGCAATACCACACGATATGCATGCAAATGGTGCTTTTGGCAGAACGCGCCTGTGGATTAATACCAAACGACGTGAAAAGCATGCCAATGCTGCTCTTTTTAGAACCCTCACATGGATTTGTGCCAAAACGCGTTTTAAGCATTCATATGCAACTTTTGGTAGACGTGGATGCAGTTTTCTGCAAAACCACACGATATGCATGCAAATGGTGCTTTTGGCCGAACGCGCGTGTGGATTTCTACCAAACGGCGTGAAAAGCATGCCAATGCTGCTCTTTTTAGAACCCGCACATGGATTTGTGCCAAAACACGTTTTAAGCATGCATATGCAACTATGGTAGACGCGGATGCAGTTTTCTGCAAAACCACACGATATGCATGCAAATGGTGCTTTTGGCAGAACGCGCGTGTGGATTTCTACCAAACGACGTGAAAAGCATGCCCATGCTGCTCTTTTTAGCACCCGCACATGGATTTGTGCCAAAACCCGTTTTAAGCATGCATATGCATCTTTTGGTAGACGCGGATGCAGTTTTCTGCAAAACCACACGATATGCATGCAAATGGTGCTTTTGGCAGAACGCGCGCGTGGATTTCTACCAAACGACGTGAAAAGCATGCCAATGCTGCTCTTTTTAGAAACCGCACAGTGATTTGTGCCAAAACGCGTTTTAAGCAAGCACATGCACTTTTTGGTAGACGCGGATGCAGTTTTCTGCAAAACCACACGATATGCATGCAAATGGTGCTTTTGTCAGAACGCGCGTGTGGATTTCTACCAAACTACGTGAAAAGCATGCCAATGCTGCTCTTTTTAGAACCCGCACATGGATTTGTGCCAAAACGCGTTTTAAGCATGCATATGCAATTTTTGGTAGACGCGGATGCAGTTTTCTGCAAAACCACACGATATGCATGCAAATGGTGCTTTTGGCAGAACGCGCGCGTGGATTTCTACCAAACGACGTGAAAAGCATGCCAATGCTGCTCTTTTTAGAAACCGCACAGTGATTTGTGCCAAAACGCGTTTTAAGCAAGCACATGCACTTTTTGGTAGACGCGGATGCAGTTTTCTGCAATACCACACGATATGCATGCAAATGGTGCTTTTGGCAGAACGCACCTGTGGATTTATACCAAACGACGTGAAAAGCATGCCAATGCTGCTCTTTTTAGAACCCTCACATGGATTTGTGCCAAAACGCGTTTTAAGCATTCATATGCAACTTTTGGTAGACGTGGACGCAGTTTTCTGCAAAACCACACGATATGCATGCAAATGGTGCTTTTGGCAGAACGCGCGTGTGGATTTCTACCAAACGACGTGAAAAGCATGCCAATGCTGCTCTTTTTAGAACCCGCACATGGATTTGTGCCAAAACACGTTTTAAGCATGCATATGCAACTTTGGTAGACGCGGATGCAGTTTTCTGCAAAACCACACGATATGCATGCAAATGGTGCTTTTGGCAGAACGCGCGTGTGGATTTCTACCAAACGACGTGAAAAGCATGCCCATGCTGCTCTTTTTAGCACCCGCACATGGATTTGTGCCAAAACCCGTTTTAAGCATGCATATGCATCTTTTGGTAGACGCGGATGCAGTTTTCTGCAAAACCACACGATATGCATGCAAATGGTGCTTTTGGCAGAACGCGCGCGTGGATTTCTACCAAGCGACGTGAAAAGCATGCCAATGCTGCTCTTTTTAGAAACCGCACAGTGATTTGTGCCAAAACGCGTTTTAAGCAAACACATGCACTTTTTGGTAGACGCGGATGCAGTTTTCTGCAAAACCAAACGATATGCATGCAAATGGTGCTTTTGGCAGAACGCGCGTGTGGATTTCTACCAAACGACGTGAAAAGCATGCCAATGCTGCTCTTTTTAGAACCCGCACATGGATTTGTGCCAAAACGCGTTTTAAGCATGCATATGCAACTTTGGTAGACGCGGATGCAGTTTTCTGCAAAACCACGCGATATGCATGCAAATGATGCTTTTGGCAGAACGCCCGTGTGGATTTCTACCAAACGAAGTGAAAAGCATGCCAATGCTGCTCTTTTTAGAACCCGCACATGGATTTGTGCCAAAACGCGTTTAAAACATGCATATGCAACTTTTGGTAGACGCGGATGCAGTTTTCTGCAAAACCACACGATATGCATGCAAATGGTGCTTTTGGCAGAACGCGCGTGTGGATTTCTACCAAACGACGTGAAAAGCATGCCCATGCTGCTCTTTTTAGCACCCGCACATGGATTTGTGCCAAAACCCGTTTTAAGCATGCATATGCATCTTTTGGTAGACGCGGATGCAGTTTTCTGCAAAACCACACGATATGCATGCAAATGGTGCTTTTGGCAGAACGCGCGTGTGGATTTCTACCAAACGACGTGAAAAGCATGCCAATGCTGCTCTTTTTAGAACCCGCACATGGATTTGTGCCAAAACGCGGTTTAAGCATGCATATGCATCTTTTGGTAGACGCGGATGCAGTTTTCTGCAAAACCACACGATATGCATGCAAATGGTGCTTTTGGCAGAACGCGCGTGTGGATTTCTACCAAATGACGTGAAAAGCATGCCAATGCTGCTCTTTTTAGCACCCGCACATGGATTTGTGCCAAAACGCGTTTTAAGCATGAATACGCAACTTTTGGTAGACGAGGATGCAGTTTTCTGCAAAACCACACGATATGCATGCAAATGACGCTTTTGGCAGAACGCGCGTGTGGATTTCTACCAAACGACGTGAAAAGCATGCCAATGCTGCTCTTTTTAGAACCCGCACATGGATTTGTGCCAAAACGCGTTTTAAGCATGCATATGCAACTTTTGGTAGACGCGGATGCAGTTTTTTGCAAAACCACACGATATGCATGCAAATGGTGCTTTTGGCAGAACGCGCGCGTGGATTTCTACCAAACGACGTGAAAAGCATGCCAATGCTGCTCTTTTTAGAAACCGCACAGTGATTTGTGCCAAAACGCGTTTTAAGCAAGCACATGCACTTTTTGGTAGACGCGGATGCAGTTTTCTGCAAAACCAAACGATATGCATGCAAATGGTGCTATTGGCAGAACGCGCGTGTGGATTTCTACCAAACGACGTGAAAAGCATGCCAATGCTGCTCTTTTTAGAACCCGCACATGGATTTGTGCCAAAACGCGTTTTAAGCATGCATATGCAACTTTGGTAGACGCGGATGCAGTTTTCTGCAAAACCACGCGATATGCATGCAAATGATGCTTTTGGCAGAACGCCCGTGTGGATTTCTACCAAACGAAGTGAAAAGCATGCCAATGCTGCTCTTTTTAGAACCCGCACATGGATTTGTGCCAAAACGCGTTTAAAGCATGCATATGCAACTTTTGGTAGACGCGGATGCAGTTTTCTGCAAAACCACACGATATGCATGCAAATGGTGCTTTTGGCAGAACGCGCGTGTGGATTTCTACCAAACGACGTGAAAAGCATGCCCATGCTGCTCTTTTTAGCACCCGCACATGGATTTGTGCCAAAACCCGTTTTAAGCATGCATATGCATCTTTTGGTAGACGCGAATGCAGTTTTCTGCAAAACCACACGATATGCATGCAAATGGTGCTTTTGGCAGAACGCGCGCGTGGATTTCTACCAAACGACGTGAAAAGCATGCCAATGCTGCTCTTTTTAGAACCCGCACATGGTCTTGTGCCAAAACGCGTTTTAAGCATGCATATGCATCTTTTGGTAGACGCGAATGCAGTTTTCTGCAAAACCACACGATATGCATGCAAACGGTGCTTTTGGCAGAACGCGCGTGTGGATTTCTACCAAACGACGTGAAAAGCACACCGATGCTGCTCTTTTTAGCACCTGCACATGGATTTGTGCCAAAACGCGTTTGAAGCAAGCACATGCACTTTTTGGTAGACGCGGATGCAGTTTTCTGCAAAACCACACGATATGCATGCAAATGGTGCTTTTGGCAGAACGCGCGTGTGGATTTCTACCAAACGACGTGAAAAGCATGCCAATGCTGCTTTTTTAGAACCCGCACATGGATTTGTGCCAAAACGCGTTTTAAGCATGCATATGCATCTTTTGGTAGACGCGGATGCAGTTTTCTGCAAAACCACACGATATGCATGCAAATGGTGCTTTTGGCGGAACGCGCGTGTGGATTTCTACCAAACGACGTGAAAAGCATGCCAATGCTGCTCTTTTTAGAACCCGCACATGGATTTGTGCCAAAACGCGTTTTAAGCATGCATATGCAACTTTTGGTAGACGCGGATGCAGTTTTCTGCAAAACCACACGATATGCATGCAAATGGTGCTTTTGGCAGAACGCGCGCGTGGATTTCTACCAAACGACGTGAAAAGCATGCCAATGCTGCTCTTTTTAGAAACCGCACAGTGATTTGTGCCAAAACGCGTTTTAAGCAAGCACATGCACTTTTTGGTAGACGCGGATGCAGTTTTCTGCAATACCACACGATATGCATGCAAATGGTGCTTTTGGCAGAACGCGCCTGTGGATTTATACCAAACGACGTGAAAAGCATGCCAATGCTGCTCTTTTTAGAACCCTCACATGGATTTGTGCCAAAACGCGTTTTAAGCATTCATATGCAACTTTTGGTAGACGTGGATGCAGTTTTCTGCAAAACCACACGATATGCATGCAAATGGTGCTTTTGGCAGAATGCGCGTGTGGATTTCTACCAAACGACGTGAAAAGCATGCCAATGCTGCTCTTTTTAGAACCCGCACATGGATTTGTGCCAAAACACGTTTTAAGCATGCATATGCAACTTTGGTAGACGCGGATGCAGTTTTCTGCAAAACCACACGATATGCATGCAAATGGTGCTTTTGGCAGAACGCGCGTGTGGATTTCTACCAAACGACGTGAAAAGCATGCCCATGCTGCTCTTTTTAGCACCCGCACATGGATTTGTGCCAAAACCCGTTTTAAGCATGCATATGCATCTTTTGGTAGACGCGGATGCAGTTTTCTGCAAAACCACACGATATGCATGCAAATGGTGCTTTTGGCAGAACGCGCGCGTGGATTTCTACCAAACGACGTGAAAAGCATGCCAATGCTGCTCTTTTTAGAAACCGCACAGTGATTTGTGCCAAAACGCGTTTTAAGCAAGCACATGCACTTTTTGGTAGACGCGGATGCAGTTTTCTGCAAAACCACACGATATGCATGCAAATGGTGCTTTTGTCAGAACGCGCGTGTGGATTTCTACCAAACTACGTGAAAAGCATGCCAATGCTGCTCTTTTTAGAACCCGCACATGGATTTGTGCCAAAACGCGTTTTAAGCATGCATATGCAACTTTTGGTAGACGCGGATGCAGTTTTCTGCAAAACCACACGATATGCATGCAAATGGTGCTTTTGGCAGAACGCGCGTGTGGATTTCTACCAAACGACGTGAAAAGCATGCCAATGCTGCTCTTTTTAGAACCCGCACATGGATTTGTGCCAAAACGCGTTTTAAGCATGCATATGCAACTTTGGTAGACGCGGATGCAGTTTTCTGCAAAACCACGCGATATGCATGCAAATGGTGCTTTTGGCAGAACGCCCGTGTGGATTTCTACCAAACGACGTGAAAAGCATGCCAATGCTGCTCTTTTTAGAACCCGCACATGGATTTGTGCCAAAACGCGTTTAAAGCATGCATATGCAACTTTTGGTAGACGCGGATGCAGTTTTCTGCAAAACCACACGATATGCATGCAAATGGTGCTTTCGCCAGGACGCGCGTGTGGATTTCTACCAAACGACGCGAAAAGCATGCCGATGCTGCTCGTTTTAGAACCCGCACATGGTCTTGTGCCAAAACGCGTTTTAAGCATGCATATGCATCTTTTGGTAAACGCGAATGCAGTTTTCTGCAAAACCACACGATATGCATGCAGAGGGTGCTTTTGGCAGAACGCGCGTGTGGATTTCTACCAAACGACGTGAAAAGCACACCGATGCTGCTCTTTTTCGCACCTGCACATGGATTTGTGCCAAAACGCGTTTTAAGCAAGCACATGCACTTTTTGGTAGACGCGGATGCAGTTTTCTGCAAAACCACACGATATGCATGCAAATGGTGCTCTTGGCAGAACGCGCGTGTGGATTTCTACCAAACGACGTGAAAAGCATGCCAATGCTGCTCTTTTTAGAACCCGCACATGGATTTGTGCCAAAACGCGTTTTAAGCATGCATATGCATCTTTTGGTAGACGCGGATGCAGTTTTCTGCAAAACCACACGATATGCATGCAAATGGTGCTTTTGGCAGAACGCCCGTGTGGATTTCTACCAAACGACGTGAAAAGCATGCCAATGCTGCTCTTTTTAGAACTCGCACATGGATTTGTGCCAAAACGCGTTTAAAGCATGCATATGCAACTTTTGGTAGACGCGGATGCAGTTTTCTGTAAAACCACACGATATGCATGCAAATGGTGCTTTTGGCAGAACGCGCGTGTGGATTTCTACCAAACGACGTGAAAAGCATGCCCATGCTGCTCTTTTTAGCACCCGCACATGGATTTGTGCCAAAACCCGTTTTAAGCATGCATATGCATCTTTTGGTAGACGCGGATGCAGTTTTCTGCAAAACCACACGATATGCATGCAAACGGTGCTTTTGGCAGAACGCGCGTGTGGATTTCTACCAAACGACGTGAAAAGCACACCGATGCTGCTCTTTTTCGCACCTGCACATGGATTTGTGCCAAAACGCGTTTGAAGCAAGCACATGCACTTTTTGGTAGACGCGGATGCAGTTTTCTGCAACTCCACACGATATGCATGCAAATGGTGCTTTTGGCAGAACGCGCGTGTGGATTTCTACCAAACGACGTGAAAAGCATGCCAATGCTGCTCTTTTTAGAACCCGCACATGGATTTGTGCCAAAACGCGTTTTAAGCATGCATATGCATCTTTTGGTAGACGCGGATGCAGTTTTCTGCAAAACCACACGATATGCATGCAAATGGTGCTTTTGGCGGAACGCGCGTGTGGATTTCTACCAAACGACGTGAAAAGCATGCCAATGCTGCTCTTTTTAGAACCCGCACATGGATTTGTGCCAAAACGCGTTTTAAGCATGCATATGCAACTTTTGGTAGACGCGGATGCAGTTTTCTGCAAAACAACACGATATGCATGCAAATGGTGCTTTTGGCAGAACGCGCGCGTGGATTTCTACCAAACGACGTGAAAAGCATGCCAATGCTGCTCTTTTTAGAAACCGCACAGTGATTTGTGCCAAAACGCGTTTTAAGCAAGCACATGCACTTTTTGGTAGACGCGGATGCAGTTTTCTGCAATACCACACGATATGCATGCAAATGGTGCTTTTGGCAGAACGCGCCTGTGGATTTATACCAAACGACGTGAAAAGCATGCCAATGCTGCTCTTTTTAGAACCCTCACATGGATTTGTGCCAAAACGCGTTTTAAGCATTCATATGCAACTTTTGGTAGACGTGGATGCAGTTTTCTGCAAAACCACACGATATGCATGCAAATGGTGCTTTTGGCCGAACGCGCGTGTGGATTTCTACCAAACGACGTGAAAAGCATGCCAATGCTGCTCTTTTTAAAACCCGCACATGTATTTGTGCCAAAACACGTTTTAAGCATGCATATGCAACTTTGGTAGACGCGGATGCAGTTTTCTGCAAAACCACACGATATGCATGCAAATGGTGCTTTTGGCAGAACGCGCGTGTGGATTTCTACCAAACGACGTGAAAAGCATGCCCATGCTGCTCTTTTTAGCACCCGCACATGGATTTGTGCCAAAACCCGTTTTAAGCATGCATATGCATCTTTTGGTAGACGCGGATGCAGTTTTCTGCAAAACCACACGATATGCATGCAAATGGTGCTTTTGGCAGAACGCGCGCGTGGATTTCTACCAAACGACGTGAAAAGCATGCCAATGCTGCTCTTTTTAGAAACCGCACAGTGATTTGTGCCAAAACGCGTTTTAAGCAAGCACATGCACTTTTTGGTAGACGCGGATGCAGTTTTCTGCAAAACCACACGATATGCATGCAAATGGTGCTTTTGTCAGAACGCGCGTGTGGATTTCTACCAAACTACGTGAAAAGCATGCCAATGCTGCTCTTTTTAGAACCCGCACATGGATTTGTGCCAAAACGCGTTTTAAGCATGCATATGCAACTTTTGGTAGACGCGGATGCAGTTTTCTGCAAAACCACACGATATGCATGCAAATGGTGCTTTTGGCAGAACGCGCGTGTGGATTTCTACCAAACGACGTGAAAAGCATGCCAATGCTGCTCTTTTTAGAACCCGCACATGGATTTGTGCCAAAACGCGTTTTAAGCATGCATATGCATCTTTTGGTAGACGCGGATGCAGTTTTCTGCAAAACCACACGATATGCATGCAAATGGTGCTTTTGGCAGAACGCCCGTGTGGATTTCTACCAAACGACGTGAAAAGCATGCCAATGCTGCTCTTTTTAGAACTCGCACATGGATTTGTGCCAAAACGCGTTTAAAGCATGCATATGCAACTTTTGGTAGACGCGGATGCAGTTTTCTGTAAAACCACACGATATGCATGCAAATGGTGCTTTTGGCAGAACGCGCGTGTGGATTTCTACCAAACGACGTGAAAAGCATGCCCATGCTGCTCTTTTTAGCACCCGCACATGGATTTGTGCCAAAACCCGTTTTAAGCATGCATATGCATCTTTTGGTAGACGCGGATGCAGTTTTCTGCAAAACCACACGATATGCATGCAAACGGTGCTTTTGGCAGAACGCGCGTGTGGATTTCTACCAAACGACGTGAAAAGCACACCGATGCTGCTCTTTTTCGCACCTGCACATGGATTTGTGCCAAAACGCGTTTGAAGCAAGCACATGCACTTTTTGGTAGACGCGGATGCAGTTTTCTGCAACTCCACACGATATGCATGCAAATGGTGCTTTTGGCAGAACGCGCGTGTGGATTTCTACCAAACGACGTGAAAAGCATGCCAATGCTGCTCTTTTTAGAACCCGCACATGGATTTGTGCCAAAACGCGTTTTAAGCATGCATATGCATCTTTTGGTAGACGCGGATGCAGTTTTCTGCAAAACCACACGATATGCATGCAAATGGTGCTTTTGGCGGAACGCGCGTGTGGATTTCTACCAAACGACGTGAAAAGCATGCCAATGCTGCTCTTTTTAGAACCCGCACATGGATTTGTGCCAAAACGCGTTTTAAGCATGCATATGCAACTTTTGGTAGACGCGGATGCAGTTTTCTGCAAAACAACACGATATGCATGCAAATGGTGCTTTTGGCAGAACGCGCGCGTGGATTTCTACCAAACGACGTGAAAAGCATGCCAATGCTGCTCTTTTTAGAAACCGCACAGTGATTTGTGCCAAAACGCGTTTTAAGCAAGCACATGCACTTTTTGGTAGACGCGGATGCAGTTTTCTGCAATACCACACGATATGCATGCAAATGGTGCTTTTGGCAGAACGCGCCTGTGGATTTATACCAAACGACGTGAAAAGCATGCCAATGCTGCTCTTTTTAGAACCCTCACATGGATTTGTGCCAAAACGCGTTTTAAGCATTCATATACAACTTTTGGTAGACGTGGATGCAGTTTTCTGCAAAACCACACGATATGCATGCAAATGGTGCTTTTGGCCGAACGCGCGTGTGGATTTCTACCAAACGACGTGAAAAGCATGCCAATGCTGCTCTTTTTAAAACCCGCACATGTATTTGTGCCAAAACACGTTTTAAGCATGCATATGCAACTTTGGTAGACGCGGATGCAGTTTTCTGCAAAACCACACGATATGCATGCAAATGGTGCTTTTGGCAGAACGCGCGTGTGGATTTCTACCAAACGACGTGAAAAGCATGCCCATGCTGCTCTTTTTAGCACCCGCACATGGATTTGTGCCAAAACCCGTTTTAAGCATGCATATGCATCTTTTGGTAGACGCGGATGCAGTTTTCTGCAAAACCACACGATATGCATGCAAATGGTGCTTTTGGCAGAACGCGCGCGTGGATTTCTACCAAACGACGTGAAAAGCATGCCAATGCTGCTCTTTTTAGAAACCGCACAGTGATTTGTGCCAAAACGCGTTTTAAGCAAGCACATGCACTTTTTGGTAGACGCGGATGCAGTTTTCTGCAAAACCACACGATATGCATGCAAATGGTGCTTTTGTCAGAACGCGCGTGTGGATTTCTACCAAACTACGTGAAAAGCATGCCAATGCTGCTCTTTTTAGAACCCGCACATGGATTTGTGCCAAAACGCGTTTTAAGCATGCATATGCAACTTTTGGTAGACGCGGATGCAGTTTTCTGCAAAACCACACGATATGCATGCAAATGGTGCTTTTGGCAGAACGCGCGTGTGGATTTCTACCAAACGACGTGAAAAGCATGCCAATGCTGCTCTTTTTAGAACCCGCACATGGATTTGTGCCAAAACGCGTTTTAAGCATGCATATGCAACTTTGGTAGACGCGGATGCAGTTTTCTGCAAAACCACGCGATATGCATGCAAATGGTGCTTTTGGCAGAACGCTCATGTGGATTTCTACCAAACGACGTGAAAAGCATGCCAATGCTGCTCTTTTTAGAACCCGCACATGGATTTGTGCCAAAACGCGTTTAAAGCATGCATATGCAACTTTTGGTAGACGCGGATGCAGTTTTCTGCAAAACCACACGATATGCATGCAAATGGTGCTTTCGCCAGAACGCGCGTGTGGATTTCTACCAAACGACGCGAAAAGCATGCCGATGCTGCTCGTTTTAGAACCCGCACATGGTCTTGTGCCAAAACGCGTTTTAAGCATGCATATGCATCTTTTGGTAGACGCGAATGCAGTTTTCTGCAAAACCACACGATATGCATGCAGAGGGTGCTTTTGGCAGAACGCGCGTGTGGATTTCTACCAAACGACGTGAAAAGCACACCGATGCTGCTCTTTTTCGCACCTGCACATGGATTTGTGCCAAAACGCGTTTTAAGCAAGCACATGCACTTTTTGGTAGACGCGGATGCAGTTTTCTGCAAAACCACACGATATGCATGCAAATGGTGCTCTTGGCAGAACGCGCGTGTGGATTTCTACCAAACGACGTGAAAAGCATGCCAATGCTGCTCTTTTTAGAACCCGCACATGGATTTGTGCCAAAACGCGTTTTAAGCATGCATATGCATCTTTTGGTAGACGCGGATGCAGTTTTCTGCAAAACCACACGATATGCATGCAAATGGTGCTTTTGGCAGAATGCCCGTGTGGATTTCTACCAAACGACGTGAAAAGCATGCCAATGCTGCTCTTTTTAGAACCCGCACATGGATTTGTGCCAAAACGCGTTTAAAGCATGCATATGCAACTTTTGGTAGACGCGGATGCAGTTTTCTGCAAAACCACACGATATGCATGCAAATGGTGCTTTTGGCAGAACGCGCGTGTGGATTTCTACCAAACGACGTGAAAAGCATGCCAATGCTGCTCTTTTTAGAACCCGCACATGGATTTGTCCCAAAACGCGTTTAGAGCATGCATATGCAACTTTTGGTAGACGCGGATGCAGTTTTCTGCAAAACCACACGATATGCATGCAAATGGTGCTTTTGGCAGAACGCGCGTGTGGATTTTTATCAAACGACGTGAAAAGCATGCCGATGCTGCTCTTTTTAGCACCCGCACATGAATTTGTGCCAAAACCCGTTTTAAGCATGCATATGCATCTTTTGGTAGACGCGGATGCAGTTTTCTGCAAAACCACACGATATGCATGCAAATGGTGCTTTTTGCTGAACGCGCGCGTGGATTTCTACCAAACGACGTGAAAAGCATGCCAATGCTGCTCTTTTTAGAACCCGCACATGTATTTGTCCCAAAACGCGTTTTAAGCATGCATATGCAACTTTTTGTAGACGCGGATGCAGTTTCTGCAAAACCACACAATATGCATGCAAATGGTGCTTTTGGCAGAACGCCCCTGTGGATGTCTACCAAACAACGTGAAAAGCATGCCAATGCTGCTCTTTTTAGAACCCGCACATGGATTTGTGCCAAAACGCGTTTTAAGCATGCATATGCAACTTTTGGTAGACGCGGATGCAGTTTTCTGCAAAGCCACACGATATGCATGCAAATGGTGCTTTTGGCAGAACGCGCGTGTGGATTTCTACCAAACGACGTGAAAAGCATGCCAATGCTGCTCTTTTTAGCAACCGCACATAGATTTGAGCCAAAACGCGTTTTAAGCATGCATATGCATCTTTTGGTAGACGCGGATGCAGTTTTCTGCAAAACCCCACGATATGCATGCAAATGGTGCTTTTGGCAGAACGCCCGCGTGTATTTCTACCAAACGACGTGAAAAGCATGCCAATGCTGCTCTTTTTAGAACCCGCACATGGATTTGTGCCAAAACGCGTTTAAAGCATGCATATGCAACTTTTGGTAGACGCGGATGCACTTTTCTGCAAAACCACACGATATGCATGCAAATGGTGCTTTTGGCAGAACGCGCGTGTGGATTTCTACCAAACGACGTGAAAAGCATGCCCATGCTGCTCTTTTTAGCAACCGCACATAGATTTGTGCCAAAACGCGTTTTAAGCATGCATGTGCATCTTTTGGTCGACGCGGATGCAGTTTTCTGCAAAACCACACGATATGCATGCAAATGGTGCTTTTGGCAGAACGCCCGTGTGGATTTCTACCAAACGACGTGAAAAGCATGCCAATGCTGCTCTTTTTAGAACCCGCATATGGATTTGTGCCAAAACACGTTTTAAGCATGCATATGCAACTTTTGGTAGACGCGGATGCAGTTTTCTGCAAAACCACACGATATGCATGCAAATGGTGCTTTTGGCAGAACGCGCGTGTGGATTTCTACCAAACGACGCGAAAAGCATGCCGATGCTGCTCTTTTTAGAACCCGCACATGGTCTTGTGCCAAAACGCGTTTTAAGCATGCATATGCATCTTTTGGTAGACGCGAATGCAGTTTTCTGCAAAACCACACGATATGCATGCAGAGGGTGCTTTTGGCAGAACGCGCGTGTGGATTTCTACCAAACGACGTGAAAAGCACACCGATGCTGCTCTTTTTCGCACCTGCACATGGATTTGTGCCAAAACGCGTTTTAAGCAAGCACATGCACTTTTTGGTAGACGCGGATGCAGTTTTCTGCAAAACCACACGATATGCATGCAAATGGTGCTCTTGGCAGAACGCGCGTGTGGATTTCTACCAAACGACGTGAAAAGCATGCCAATGCTGCTCTTTTTAGAACCCGCACATGGATTTGTGCCAAAACGCGTTTTAAGCATGCATATGCATCTTTTGGTAGACGCGGATGCAGTTTTCTGCAAAACCACACGATATGCATGCAAATGGTGCTTTTGGCAGAACGCCCGTGTAGATTTCTACCAAACGACCTGAAAAGCATGCCAATGCTGCTCTTTTTAGAACCCGCACATGGATTTGTGCCAAAACCCGTTTAAAGGATGCATATGCATCTTTTGGTAGACGCGGATGCAGTTTTCTGCAAAACCACACGATATGCATGCAAATGGTGCTTTTGGCAGAACGCGCGTGTGGATTTCTACCAAACGACGTGAAAAGCATGCCAATGCTGCTGTTTTTAGCAACCGCACATAGATTTGTGCCAAAACGCGTTTTAAGCATGCATATGCATCTTTTGGTAGACGCGGATGCAGTTTTCTGCAAAACCACACGATATGCATGCAAATGGTGCTTTTGGCAGAACGCCCGTGTGGATTTCTACCAAACGACGTGAAAAGCATGCCAATGCTGCTCTTTTTAGAACCCGCACATGGATTTGTGCCAAAACGCGTTTTAAGCATGCATATGCAACTTTTGGTAGACGCGGATGCAGCTTTCTGCAGAACCACACGATATGCATGCAAATGGTGCTTTTGGCAGAACGCGCGTGTGGATTTCTACCAAACGACGTGAAAAGCATGCCAATGCTGCTTTTTTTAGAACCCGCACATGGTCTTGTGCCAAAACGCGTTTTAAGCATGCATATGCAGCTTTTGGTAGACGCGAATGCAGTTTTCTGCAAAACCACACGATATGCATGCAGAGGGTGCTTTTGGCAGAACGCGCGTGTGGATTTCTACCAAACGACGTGAAACGCACACCGACGCTGCTCTTTTTCGCACCTGCACATGGATTTGTGCCAAAACGCGTTTTAAGCAAGCACATGCACTTTTTGGTAGACGCGGATGCAGTTTTCTGCAAAACCACACGATATGCATGCAAATGGTGCTTTTGGCAGAACGCGCGCGTGGATTTCTACCAAACGACGTGAAAAGCATGCCAATGCTGCTCTTTTTAGAAACCGCACAGTGATTTGTGCCAAAACGCGTTTTAAGCAAGCACATGCACTTTTTGGTAGACGCGGATGCAGTTTTCTGCAATACCACACGATATGCATGCAAATGGTGCTTTTGGCAGAACGCGCGTGTGGATTTCTACCAAACGACGTGAAAAGCATGCCAATGCTGCTCTTTTTAGAGCCCGCACATGGATTTGTGCCAAAACGCGTTTTAAGCATGCATATGCCTCTTTTGGTAGACGCGGATGCAGTTTTCTGCAAAACCACACGATATGCATGCAAATGGTGCTTTTGGCAGAACGCGCGTGTGGATTTCTACCAAACGACGTGAAAAGCATGCCAATGCTGCTCTTTTTAGAACCCGCACATGGATTTGTGCCAAAACGCGTTTTAAGCATGCATATGCAACTTTTGGTAGACGCGGATGCAGTGTTCTGCAAAACCACACGATATGCATGCAAATGGTACTTTTTGGCAGAACGCGCGTGTGGATTTCTACCAAACGACGTGAAAAGCATGCCAATGCTGCTCTTTTTAGAACCCCCACATGGATTGGTGCCAAAACGCGTTTTAAGCATGCATATGCATCTTTTGGTAGACGCGGATGCAGTTTTCTGCAAAACCACAGGATATGCATGCAAATGGTGCTTTTTGCTGAACGCGCGTGTGGATTTCTACCAAACGACGTGAAAAGCATGCCAATGCTGCTCTTTTTAGAACCCGCACATGTATTTGTGCCAAAACGCGTTTTAAGCATGCATATGCATCTTTTGGTAGACGCGGATGCAGTTTTCTGCAAAACCACACGATATGCATGCAAATGGTGCTTTTGGCAGAACGCCCGTGTGGATTTCTACCAAACGACGTGAAAAGCATGCCAATGCTGCTCTTTTTAGAACCCGCACATGGATTTGTGCCAAAACGCGTTTTAAGCATGCATATGCAACTTTTGGTAGACGCGAATGCAGTTTTCTGCAAAACCACACGATATGCATGCAGAGGGTGCTTTTGGCAGAACGCGCGTCTGGATTTCTACCAAACGACGTGAAACGCACACCGATGCTGCTCTTTTTCGCACCTGCACATGGATTTGTGCCAAAACGCGTTTTAAGCAAGCACATGCACTTTTTGGTAGACGCGGATGCAGTTTTCTGCAAAACCACACGATATGCATGCAAATGGTGCTTTTGGCTGAACGCGCGCGTGAATTTCTACCAAACGACGTGAAAAGCATGCCAATGCTGCTGTTTTTAGAACCCGCACATGGATTTGTGCCAAAACGCGTTTTAAGCATGCATATGCATCTTTTGGTAGACGCGGATGCAGTTTTCTGCAAAACCACACGATATGCATGCAAATGGTGCTTTTGGCAGAACGCCCGTGTGGATTTCTACCAAACGACGTGAAAAGCATGCCAATGCTGCTCTTTTTAGAACCCGCACATGGATTTGTGCCAAAACGCGTTTAAAGCATGCATATGCAACTTTTGGTAGACGCGGATGCAGTTTTCTGCAAAACCACACGATATGCATGCAAATGGTGCTTTCGCCAGAACGCGCGTGTGGATTTCTACCAAACGACGCGAAAAGCATGCCGATGCTGCTCGTTTTAGAACCCGCACATGGTCTTGTGCCAAAACGCGTTTTAAGCATGCATATGCATCTTTTGGTAGACGCGAATGCAGTTTTCTGCAAAACCACACGATATGCATGCAGAGGGTGCTTTTGGCAGAACGCGCGTGTGGATTTCTACCAAACGACGTGAAAAGCACACCGATGCTGCTCTTTTTCGCACCTGCACATGGATTTGTGCCAAAACGCGTTTTAAGCAAGCACATGCACTTTTTGGTAGACGCGGATGCAGTTTTCTGCAAAACCACACGATATGCATGCAAATGGTGCTCTTGGCAGAACGCGCGTGTGGATTTCTACCAAACGACGTGAAAAGCATGCCAATGCTGCTCTTTTTAGAACCCGCACATGGATTTGTGCCAAAACGCGTTTTAAGCATGCATATGCATCTTTTGGTAGACGCGGATGCAGTTTTCTGCAAAACCACACGATATGCATGCAAATGGTGCTTTTGGCAGAACGCCCGTGTGGATTTCTACCAAACGACGTGAAAAGCATGCCAATGCTGCTCTTTTTAGAACCCGCACATGGATTTGTGCCAAAACGCGTTTAAAGCATGCATATCCAACTTTTGGTAGACGCGGATGCAGTTTTCTGCAAAACCACACGATATGCATGCAAATGGTGCTTTTGGCAGAACGCGCGTGTGGATTTCTACCAAACGACGTGAAAAGCATGCCCATGCTGCTCTTTTTAGCACCCGCACATGGATTTGTGCCAAAACCCGTTTTAAGCATGCATATGCATCTTTTGGTAGACGCGGATGCAGTTTTCTGCAAAACCACACGATATGCATTCAAATGGTGCTTTTGGCAGAACGCGCGTGTGGATTTCTACCAAACGACGTGAAAAGCATGCCAATGCTGCTCTTTTTAGAACCCGCACATGGATTTGTCCCAAAACGCGTTTAGAGCATGCATATGCAACTTTTGGTAGACGCGGATGCAGTTTTCTGCAAAACCACACGATATGCATGCAAATGGTGCTTTTGGCAGAACGCGCGTGTGGATTTTTATCAAACGACGTGAAAAGCATGCCGATGCTGCTCTTTTTAGCACCCGCACATGAATTTGTGCCAAAACCCGTTTTAAGCATGCATATGCATCTTTTGGTAGACGCGGATGCAGTTTTCTGCAAAACCACACGATATGCATGCAAATGGTCCTTTTGCTGAACGCGCGTGTGGATTTCTACCAAACGACGTGAAAAGCATGCCAATGCTGCTCTTTTTAGAACCCGCACATGTATTTGTCCCAAAACGCGTTTTAGGCATGCATATGCAACTTTTTGTAGACGCGGATGCAGTTTTCTGCAAAACCACACAATATGCATGCAAATGGTGCTTTTGGCAGAACGCCCCTGTGGATGTCTACCAAACGACGTGAAAAGCATGCCAATGCTGCTCTTTTTAGAACCCGCACATGGATTTGTGCCAAAACGCGTTTTAAGCATGCATATGCAACTTTTGGTAGACGCGGATGCAGTTTTCTGCAAAGCCACACGATATGCATGCAAATGGTGCTTTTGGCAGAACGCGCGTGTGGATTTCTACCAAACGACGTGAAAAGCATGCCAATGCTGCTCTTTTTAGCAACCGCACATAGATTTGAGCCAAAACGCGTTTTAAGCATGCATATGCATCTTTTGGTAGACGCGGATGCAGTTTTCTGCAAAACCACACGATATGCATGCAAATGGTGCTCTTGGCAGAACGCGCGTGTGGATTTCTACCAAACGACGTGAAAAGCATGCCAATGCTGCTCTTTTTAGAACCCGCACATAGATTTGTGCCAAAACGCGTTTTAAGCATGCATATGCATCTTTTGGTAGACGCGGATGCAGTTTTCTGCAAAACCACACGATATGCATGCAAATGGTGCTTTTGGCAGAACGCGCGTGTGGATTTCTACCAAACGACGCGAAAAGCTTGCCGATGCTGCTCTTTTTAGAACCCGCACATGGTCTTGTGCCAAAACGCGTTTTAAGCATGCATATGCATCTTTTGGTAGACGCGAATGCAGTTTTCTGCAAAACCACACGATATGCAGGCAGAGGGTGCTTTTGGCAGAACGCGCGTGTGGATTTCTACCAAACGACGTGAAAAGCACACCGATGCTGCTCTTTTTCGCACCTGCACATGGATTTGTGCCAAAACGCGTTTTAAGCAAGCACATGCACTTTTTGGTAGACGCGGATGCAGTTTTCTGCAAAACCACACGATATGCATGCAAATGGTGCTCTTGGCAGAACGCGCGTGTGGATTTCTACCAAACGACGTGAAAAGCATGCCAATGCTGCTCTTTTTAGAACCCGCACATGGATTTGTGCCAAAACGCGTTTTAAGCATGCATATGCATCTTTTGGTAGACGCGGATGCAGTTTTCTGCAAAACCACACGATATGCATGCAAAAGGTGCTTTTGGCAGAACGCCCGTGTAGATTTCTACCAAACGACGTGAAAAGCATGCCAATGCTGCTCTTTTTAGAACCCGCACATGGATTTGTGCCAAAACCCGTTTAAAGGATGCATATGCATCTTTTGGTAGACGCGGATGCAGTTTTCTGCAAAACCACAAGATATGCATGCAAATGGTGCTTTTGGCAGAACGCGCGTGTGGATTTCTACCAAACGACGTGAAAAGCATGCCAATGCTGCTGTTTTTAGCAACCGCACATAGATTTGTGCCAAAACGCGTTTTAAGCATGCATATGCATCTTTTGGTAGACGCGGATGCAGTTTTCTGCAAAACCACACGATATGCATGCAAATGGTGCTTTTGGCAGAACGCCCGTGTGGATTTCTACCAAACGACGTGAAAAGCATGCCAATGCTGCTCTTTTTAGAACCCGCACATGGATTTGTGCCAAAACGCGTTTTAAGCATGCATATGCAACTTTTGGTAGACGCGGATGCAGCTTTCTGCAGAACCACACGATATGCATGCAAATGGTGCTTTTGGCAGAACGCGCGTGTGGATTTCTACCAAACGACGTGAAAAGCATGCCAATGCTGCTTTTTTTAGAACCCGCACATGGTCTTGTGCCAAAACGCGTTTTAAGCATGCATATGCAGCTTTTGGTAGACGCGAATGCAGTTTTCTGCAAAACCACACGATATGCATGCAGAGGGTGCTTTTGGCAGAACGCGCGTGTGGATTTCTACCAAACGACGTGAAACGCACACCGATGCTGCTCTTTTTCGCACCTGCACATGGATTTGTGCCAAAACGCGTTTTAAGCAAGCACATGCACTTTTTGGTAGACGCGGATGCAGTTTTCTGCAAAACCACACGATATGCATGCAAATGGTGCTTTTGGCAGAACGCGCGCGTGGATTTCTACCAAACGACGTGAAAAGCATGCCAATGCTGCTCTTTTTAGAAACCGCACAGTGATTTGTGCCAAAACGCGTTTTAAGCAAGCACATGCACTTTTTGGTAGACGCGGATGCAGTTTTCTGCAATACCACACGATATGCATGCAAATGGTGCTTTTGGCAGAACGCGCGTGTGGATTGCTACCAAACGACGTGAAAAGCATGCCAATGCTGCTCTTTTTAGAGCCCGCACATGGATTTGTGCCAAAACGCGTTTTAAGCATGCATATGCATCTTTTGGTAGACGCGGATGCAGTTTTCTGCAAAACCACACGATATGCATGCAAATGGTGCTTTTGGCAGAACGCGCGTGTGGATTTCTACCAAACGACGTGAAAAGCATGCCAATGCTGCTCTTTTTAGAACCCGCACATGGATTTGTGCCAAAACGCGTTTTAAGCATGCATATGCAACTTTTGGTAGACGCGGATGCAGTGTTCTGCAAAACCACACGATATGCATGCAAATGGTACTTTTTGGCAGAACGCGCGTGTGGATTTCTACCAAACGACGTGAAAAGCATGCCAATGCTGCTCTTTTTAGAACCCCCACATGGATTGGTGCCAAAACGCGTTTTAAGCATGCATATGCATCTTTTCGTAGACGCGGATGCAGTTTTCTGCAAAACCACAGGATATGCATGCAAATGGTGCTTTTTGCTGAACGCGCGTGTGGATTTCTACCAAACGACGTGAAAAGCATGCCAATGCTGCTCTTTTTAGAACCCGCACATGTATTTGTGCCAAAACGCGTTTTAAGCATGCATATGCATCTTTTGGTAGACGCGGATGCAGTTTTCTGCAAAACCACACGATATGCATGCAAATGGTGCTTTTGGCAGAACGCCCGTGTGGATTTCTACCAAACGACGTGAAAAGCATGCCAATGCTGCTCTTTTTAGAACCCGCACATGGATTTGTGCCAAAACGCGTTTTAAGCATGCATATGCAACTTTTGGTAGACGCGAATGCAGTTTTCTGCAAAACCACACGATATGCATGCAGAGGGTGCTTTTGGCAGAACGCGCTTGTGGATTACTACCAAACGACGTGAAACGCACACCGATGCTGCTCTTTTTCGCACCTGCACATGGATTTGTGCCAAAACGCGTTTTAAGCAAGCACATGCACTTTTTGGTAGACGCGGATGCAGTTTTCTGCAAAACCACACGATATGCATGCAAATGGTGCTTTTGGCTGAACGCGCGCGTGAATTTCTACCAAACGACGTGAAAAGCATGCCAATGCTGCTCTTTTTAGAACCCGCACATGGATTTGTGCCAAAACGCGTTTTAAGCATGCATATGCATCTTTTGGTAGACGCGGATGCAGTTTTCTGCAAAACCACACGATATGCATGCAAATGGTGCTTTTGGCAGAACGCCCGTGTTGATTTCTACCAAACGACGTGAAAAGCATGCCAATGCTGCTCTTTTTAGAACCCGCACATGGATTTGTGCCAAAACCCGTTTAAAGGATGCATATGCATCTTTTGGTAGACGCGGATGCAGTTTTCTGCAAAACCACACGATATGCATGCAAATGGTGCTTTTGGCAGAACGCGCGTGTGGATTTCTACCAAACGACGTGAAAAGCATGCCAATGCTGCTTTTTTTAGAACCCGCACATGGTCTTGTGCCAAAACGCGTTTTAAGCATGCATATGCATCTTTTGGTAGACGCGAATGCAGTTTTCTGCAAAACCACACGATATGCATGCAGAGGGTGCTTTTGGCAGAACGCGCGTGTGGATTTCTACCAAACGACGTGAAACGCACACCGATGCTGCTCTTTTTCGCACCTGCACATGGATTTGTGCCAAAACGCGTTTTAAGCAAGCACATGCACTTTTTGGTAGACGCGGATGCAGTTTTCTGCAAAACCACACGATATGCATGCAAATGGTGCTTTTGGCAGAACGCGCGCGTGGATTTCTACCAAACGACGTGAAAAGCATGCCAATGCTGCTCTTTTTAGAAACCGCACAGTGATTTGTGCCAAAACGCGTTTTAAGCAAGCACATGCACTTTTTGGTAGACGCGGATGCAGTTTTCTGCAATACCACACGATATGCATGCAAATGGTGCTTTTGGCAGAACGCGCGTGTGGATTTCTACCAAACGACGTGAAAAGCATGCCAATGCTGCTCTTTTTAGAGCCCGCACATGGATTTGTGCCAAAACGCGTTTTAAGCATGCATATGCATCTTTTGGTAGACGCGGATGCAGTTTTCTGCAAAACCACACGATATGCATGCAAATGGTGCTTTTGGCAGAACGCCCGTGTGGATTTCTACCAAACGACGTGAAAAGCATGCCAATGCTGCTCTTTTTAGAACCCGCACATGGATTTGTGCCAAAACGCGTTTTAAGCATGCATATGCAACTTTTGGTAGACGCGAATGCAGTTTTCTGCAAAACCACACGATATGCATGCAGAGGGTGCTTTTGGCAGAACGCGCGTGTGGATTACTACCAAACGACGTGAAACGCACACCGATGCTGCTCTTTTTCGCACCTGCACATGGATTTGTGCCAAAACGCGTTTTAAGCAAGCACATGCACTTTTTGGTAGACGCGGATGCAGTTTTCTGCAAAACCACACGATATGCATGCAAATGGTGCTTTTGGCTGAACGCGCGCGTGAATTTCTACCAAACGACGTGAAAAGCATGCCAATGCTGCTCTTTTTAGAACCCGCACATGGATTTGTGCCAAAACGCGTTTTAAGCATGCATATGCATCTTTTGGTAGACGCGGATGCAGTTTTCTGCAAAACCACACGATATGCATGCAAATGGTGCTTTTGGCAGAACGCCCGTGTTGATTTCTACCAAACGACGTGAAAAGCATGCCAATGCTGCTCTTTTTAGAACCCGCACATGGATTTGTGCCAAAACGCGTTTTAAGCATGCATATGCATCTTTTGGTAGACGCGGATGCAGTTTTCTGCAAAACCACACGATATGCATGCAAAAGGTGCTTTTGGCAGAACGCCCGTGTAGATTTCTACCAAACGACGTGAAAAGCATGCCAATGCTGCTCTTTTTAGAACCCGCACATGGATTTGTGCCAAAACCCGTTTAAAGGATGCATATGCATCTTTTGGTAGACGCGGATGCAGTTTTCTGCAAAACCACAAGATATGCATGCAAATGGTGCTTTTGGCAGAACGCGCGTGTGGATTTCTACCAAACGACGTGAAAAGCATGCCAATGCTGCTGTTTTTAGCAACCGCACATAGATTTGTGCCAAAACGCGTTTTAAGCATGCATATGCATCTTTTGGTAGACGCGGATGCAGTTTTCTGCAAAACCACACGATATGCATGCAAATGGTGCTTTTGGCAGAACGCCCGTGTGGATTTCTACCAAACGACGTGAAAAGCATGCCAATGCTGCTCTTTTTAGAACCCGCACATGGATTTGTGCCAAAACGCGTTTTAAGCATGCATATGCAACTTTTGGTAGACGCGGATGCAGCTTTCTGCAGAACCACACGATATGCATGCAAATGGTGCTTTTGGCAGAACGCGCGTGTGGATTTCTACCAAACGACGTGAAAAGCATGCCAATGCTGCTTTTTTTAGAACCCGCACATGGTCTTGTGCCAAAACGCGTTTTAAGCATGCATATGCAGCTTTTGGTAGACGCGAATGCAGTTTTCTGCAAAACCACACGATATGCATGCAGAGGGTGCTTTTGGCAGAACGCGCGCGTGGATTTCTACCAAACGACGTGAAAAGCATGCCAATGCTGCTCTTTTTAGAAACCGCACAGTGATTTGTGCCAAAACGCGTTTTAAGCAAGCACATGCACTTTTTGGTAGACGCGGATGCAGTTTTCTGCAATACCACACGATATGCATGCAAATGGTGCTTTTGGCAGAACGCGCGTGTGGATTGCTACCAAACGACGTGAAAAGCATGCCAATGCTGCTCTTTTTAGAGCCCGCACATGGATTTGTGCCAAAACGCGTTTTAAGCATGCACATGCATCTTTTGGTAGACGCGGATGCAGTTTTCTGCAAAACCACACGATATGCATGCAAATGGTGCTTTTGGCAGAACGCGCGTGTGGATTTCTACCAAACGACGTGAAAAGCATGCCAATGCTGCTCTTTTTAGAACCCGCACATGGATTTGTGCCAAAACGCGTTTTAAGCATGCATATGCAACTTTTGGTAGACGCGGATGCAGTGTTCTGCAAAACCACACGATATGCATGCAAATGGTACTTTTTGGCAGAACGCGCGTGTGGATTTCTACCAAACGACGTGAAAAGCATGCCAATGCTGCTCTTTTTAGAACCCCCACATGGATTGGTGCCAAAACGCGTTTTAAGCATGCATATGCATCTTTTCGTAGACGCGGATGCAGTTTTCTGCAAAACCACAGGATATGCATGCAAATGGTGCTTTTTGCTGAACGCGCGTGTGGATTTCTACCAAACGACGTGAAAAGCATGCCAATGCTGCTCTTTTTAGAACCCGCACATGTATTTGTGCCAAAACGCGTTTTAAGCATGCATATGCATCTTTTGGTAGACGCGGATGCAGTTTTCTGCAAAACCACACGATATGCATGCAAATGGTGCTTTTGGCAGAACGCGCGTGTGGATTTCTACCAAACGACGTGAAAAGCATGCCAATGCTGCTCTTTTTAGAACCCGCACATGGATTTGTGCCAAAACGCGTTTTAAGCATGCATATGCAACTTTTGGTAGACGCGGATGCAGTGTTCTGCAAAACCACACGATATGCATGCAAATGGTACTTTTTGGCAGAACGCGCGTGTGGATTTCTACCAAACTACGTGAAAAGCATGCCAATGCTGCTATTTTTAGAACCCCCACATGGATTGGTGCCAAAACGCGTTTTAAGCATGCATATGCATCTTTTCGTAGACGCGGATGCAGTTTTCTGCAAAACCACAGGATATGCATGCAAATGGTGCTTTTTGCTGAACGCGCGTGTGGATTTCTACCAAACGACGTGAAAAGCATGCCAATGCTGCTCTTTTTAGAACCCGCACATGTATTTGTGCCAAAACGCGTTTTAAGCATGCATATGCATCTTTTGGTAGACGCGGATGCAGTTTTCTGCAAAACCACACGATATGCATGCAAATGGTGCTTTTGGCAGAACGCCCGTGTGGATTTCTACCAAACGACGTGAAAAGCATGCCAATGCTGCTCTTTTTAGAACCCGCACATGGATTTGTGCCAAAACGCGTTTTAAGCATGCATATGCAACTTTTGGTAGACGCGAATGCAGTTTTCTGCAAAACCACACGATATGCATGCAGAGGGTGCTTTTGGCAGAACGCGCGTGTGGATTACTACCAAACGACGTGAAACGCACACCGATGCTGCTCTTTTTCGCACCTGCACATGGATTTGTGCCAAAACGCGTTTTAAGCAAGCACATGCACTTTTTGGTAGACGCGGATGCAGTTTTCTGCAAAACCACACGATATGCATGCAAATGGTGCTTTTGGCTGAACGCGCGCGTGAATTTCTACCAAACGACGTGAAAAGCATGCCAATGCTGCTCTTTTTAGAACCCGCACATGGATTTGTGCCAAAACGCGTTTTAAGCATGCATATGCATCTTTTGGTAGACGCGGATGCAGTTTTCTGCAAAACCACACGATATACATGCAAATGGTGCTTTTGGCAGAACGCCCGTGTTGATTTCTACCAAACGACGTGAAAAGCATGCCAATGCTGCTCTTTTTAGAACCCGCACATGGATTTGTGCCAAAACCCGTTTAAAGGATGCATATGCATCTTTTGGTAGACGCGGATGCAGTTTTCTGCAAAACCACACGATATGCATGCAAATGGTGCTTTTGGCAGAACGCGCGTGTGGATTTCTACCAAACGACGTGAAAAGCATGCCAATGCTGCTTTTTTTAGAACCCGCACATGGTCTTGTGCCAAAACGCGTTTTAAGCATGCATATGCATCTTTTGGTAGACGCGAATGCAGTTTTCTGCAAAACCACACGATATGCATGCAGAGGGTGCTTTTGGCAGAACGCGCGTGTGGATTTCTACCAAACGACGTGAAACGCACACCGATGCTGCTCTTTTTCGCACCTGCACATGGATTTGTGCCAAAACGCGTTTTAAGCATGCATATGCAACTTTTGGTAGACGCGGATGCAGTGTTCTGCAAAACCACACGATATGCATGCAAATGGTACTTTTTGGCAGAACGCGCGTGTGGATTTCTACCAAACTACGTGAAAAGCATGCCAATGCTGCTATTTTTAGAACCCCCACATGGATTGGTGCCAAAACGCGTTTTAAGCATGCATATGCATCTTTTCGTAGACGCGGATGCAGTTTTCTGCAAAACCACAGGATATGCATGCAAATGGTGCTTTTTGCTGAACGCGCGTGTGGATTTCTACCAAACGACGTGAAAAGCATGCCAATGCTGCTCTTTTTAGAACCCGCACATGTATTTGTGCCAAAACGCGTTTTAAGCATGCATATGCATCTTTTGGTAGACGCGGATGCAGTTTTCTGCAAAACCACACGATATGCATGCAAATGGTGCTTTTGGCAGAACGCCCGTGTGGATTTCTACCAAACGACGTGAAAAGCATGCCAATGCTGCTCTTTTTAGAACCCGCACATGGATTTGTGCCAAAACGCGTTTTAAGCATGCATATGCAACTTTTGGTAGACGCGAATGCAGTTTTCTGCAAAACCACACGATATGCATGCAGAGGGTGCTTTTGGCAGAACGCGCGTGTGGATTACTACCAAACGACGTGAAACGCACACCGATGCTGCTCTTTTTCGCACCTGCACATGGATTTGTGCCAAAACGCGTTTTAAGCAAGCACATGCACTTTTTGGTAGACGCGGATGCAGTTTTCTGCAAAACCACACGATATGCATGCAAATGGTGCTTTTGGCTGAACGCGCGCGTGAATTTCTACCAAACGACGTGAAAAGCATGCCAATGCTGCTCTTTTTAGAACCCGCACATGGATTTGTGCCAAAACGCGTTTTAAGCATGCATATGCATCTTTTGGTAGACGCGGATGCAGTTTTCTGCAAAACCACACGATATACATGCAAATGGTGCTTTTGGCAGAACGCCCGTGTTGATTTCTACCAAACGACGTGAAAAGCATGCCAATGCTGCTCTTTTTAGAACCCGCACATGGATTTGTGCCAAAACCCGTTTAAAGGATGCATATGCATCTTTTGGTAGACGCGGATGCAGTTTTCTGCAAAACCACACGATATGCATGCAAATGGTGCTTTTGGCAGAACGCGCGTGTGGATTTCTACCAAACGACGTGAAAAGCATGCCAATGCTGCTTTTTTTAGAACCCGCACATGGTCTTGTGCCAAAACGCGTTTTAAGCATGCATATGCATCTTTTGGTAGACGCGAATGCAGTTTTCTGCAAAACCACACGATATGCATGCAGAGGGTGCTTTTGGCAGAACGCGCGTGTGGATTTCTACCAAACGACGTGAAACGCACACCGATGCTGCTCTTTTTCGCACCTGCACATGGATTTGTGCCAAAACGCGTTTTAAGCAAGCACATGCACTTTTTGGTAGACGCGGATGCAGTTTTCTGCAAAACCACACGATATGCATGCAAATGGTGCTTTTGGCAGAACGCGCGCGTGGATTTCTACCAAACGACGTGAAAAGCATGCCAATGCTGCTCTTTTTAGAAACCGCACAGTGATTTGTGCCAAAACGCGTTTTAAGCAAGCACATGCACTTTTTGGTAGACGCGGATGCAGTTTTCTGCAATACCACACGATATGCATGCAAATGGTGCTTTTGGCAGAACGCGCGTGTGGATTTCTACCAAACGACGTGAAAAGCATGCCAATGCTGCTCTTTTTAGAGCCCGCACATGGATTTGTGCCAAAACGCGTTTTAAGCATGCATATGCATCTTTTGGTAGACGCGGATGCAGTTTTCTGCAAAACCACACGATATGCATGCAAATGGTGCTTTTGGCAGAACGCCCGTGTGTATTTCTACCAAACGACGTGAAAAGCATGCCAATGCTGCTCTTTTTAGAACCCGCACATGGATTTGTGCCAAAACGCGTTTTAAGCATGCATATGCAACTTTTGGTAGACGCGAATGCAGTTTTCTGCAAAACCACACGATATGCATGCAGAGGGTGCTTTTGGCAGAACGCGCGTGTGGATTACTACCAAACGACGTGAAACGCACACCGATGCTGCTCTTTTTCGCACCTGCACATGGATTTGTGCCAAAACGCGTTTTAAGCAAGCACATGCACTTTTTGGTAGACGCGGATGCAGTTTTCTGCAAAACCACACGATATGCATGCAAATGGTGCTTTTGGCTGAACGCGCGCGTGAATTTCTACCAAACGACGTGAAAAGCATGCCAATGCTGCTCTTTTTAGAACCCGCACATGGATTTGTGCCAAAACGCGTTTTAAGCATGCATATGCATCTTTTGGTAGACGCGGATGCAGTTTTCTGCAAAACCACACGATATGCATGCAAATGGTGCTTTTGGCAGAACGCCCGTGTTGATTTCTACCAAACGACGTGAAAAGCATGCCAATGCTGCTCTTTTTAGAACCCGCACATGGATTTGTGCCAAAACCCGTTTAAAGGATGCATATGCATCTTTTGGTAGACGCGGATGCAGTTTTCTGCAAAACCACACGATATGCATGCAAATGGTGCTTTTGGCAGAACGCGCGTGTGGATTTCTACCAAACGACGTGAAAAGCATGCCAATGCTGCTTTTTTTAGAACCCGCACATGGTCTTGTGCCAAAACGCGTTTTAAGCATGCATATGCATCTTTTGGTAGACGCGAATGCAGTTTTCTGCAAAACCACACGATATGCATGCAGAGGGTGCTTTTGGCAGAACGCGCGTGTGGATTTCTACCAAACGACGTGAAACGCACACCGATGCTGCTCTTTTTCGCACCTGCACATGGATTTGTGCCAAAACGCGTTTTAAGCAAGCACATGCACTTTTTGGTAGACGCGGATGCAGTTTTCTGCAAAACCACACGATATGCATGCAAATGGTGCTTTTGGCAGAACGCGCGCGTGGATTTCTACCAAACGACGTGAAAAGCATGCCAATGCTGCTCTTTTTAGAAACCGCACAGTGATTTGTGCCAAAACGCGTTTTAAGCAAGCACATGCACTTTTTGGTAGACGCGGATGCAGTTTTCTGCAATACCACACGATATGCATGCAAATGGTGCTTTTGGCAGAACGCGCGTGTGGATTTCTACCAAACGACGTGAAAAGCATGCCAATGCTGCTCTTTTTAGAGCCCGCACATGGATTTGTGCCAAAACGCGTTTTAAGCATGCATATGCATCTTTTGGTAGACGCGGATGCAGTTTTCTGCAAAACCACACGATTTGCATGCAAATGGTGCTTTTGCTGAACGCGCGTGTGGATTTCTACCAAACGACGTGAAAAGCATGCCAATGCTGCTCTTTTTAGAACCCGCACATGTATTTGTCCCAAAACGCGTTTTAAGCATGAATATGCAACTTTTGGTAGACGTGGATGCAGTTTTCTGCAAAACCACACGATATGCATGCAAATGGTGCTTTCGGCAGAACGCGCGTGTGGATTTCTACCAAACTACGTGAAAAGCATGCCAATGCTGCTCTTTTTAGAACCCGCACATGGATTTGTGCCAAAACCCGTTTTAAGCATGCATATGCATCTTTTGGTAGACGCGGATGCAGTTTTCTGCAAAACCACACGATATGCATGCAAATGGTGCTTTTTGCTGAACGCGCGTGTGGATTTCTACCAAACGACGTGAAAAGCATGCCAATGCTGCTCTTTTTAGAACCCGCACATGTATTTGTCCCAAAACCCGTTTTAAGCATGCATATGCAACTATTTGTAGACGCGGATGCAGTTTTCTGCAAAACCACACGATATGCATGCAAATGGTGCTTTTGGCAGAACGCCCGTGTGGATGTCTACCAAACGACGTGAAAAGCATGCCAATGCTGCTCTTTTTAGAACCCGCACATGGATTTGTGCCAAAACGCGTTTTAAGCATGCATATGCAACTTTTGGTAGACGCGGATGCAGTTTTCTGCAAAACCACACGATATGCATGCAAATGGTGCTTTTGGCAGAACGCGCGTGTGGATTTCTACCAAACGACGTGAAAAGCATGCCCATGCTGCTCTTTTTAGCACCCGCACATGGATTTGTGCCAAAACCCGTTTTAAGCATGCATATGCATCTTTTGGTAGACGCGGATGCAGTTTTCTGCAAAACCACACAATATGCATGCAAATGGTGCTTTTTGCTGAACGCGCGTGTGGATTTCTACCAAACGACGTGAAAAGCATGCCAATGCTGCCCTTTTTAGAACCCGCACATGTATTTGTCCCAAAACGCGTTTTAAGCATGCATATGCAACTTTTGGTAGACGCGGATGCAGTTTTCTGCAAAACCACACGATATGCATGCAAATGGTGCTTTTGGCAGACCGCACGTGGATTTCTACCAAACGACGTGAAAAGCATGCCAATGCTGCTCTTTTTAGAGCCCGCACATGGATTTGTGCCAAAACGCGTTTTAAGCATGCATATGCAACTTTGGTAGACACGGATGCAGGTTTCTGCAAAACCACACGATATGCATGCAAATGGTGCTTTTGGCAGAACGCGCGTGTGGATTTCTACCAAACGACGTGAAAAGCATGCCAATGCTTCTCTTTTTAGAACCCGCACATGGATTTGTGCCAAAACGCGTTTAAAGCATGCATATGCAACTTTTGGTAGACGCGGATGCAGTTTTCTGCAAAACCACACGATATGCATGCAAATGGTGCTTTTGGCAGAACGCGCGTGTGGATTTCTACCAAACGACGTGAAAAGCATGCCCATGCTGCTCTTTTTAGCACCCGCACATGGATTTGTGCCAAAACGCGTTTAAAGGATGCATATGCATCTTTTGGTAGACGCGGATGCAGTTTTCTGCAAAACCACACGATATGCATGCAAATGGTGCTTTTGGCAGAACGCCCGTGTGGATTTCTACCAAACGACGTGAAAAGCGTGCCAATGCTGCTCTTTTTAGAACCCGCACATGGATTTGTGCCAAAACCCGTTTAAAGGATGCATATGCATCTTTTGGTAGACGCGGATGCAGTTTTCTGCAAAACCACACGATATGCATGCAAATGGTGCTTTTGGCAGAACGCGCGTGTGGATTTCTACCAAACGACGTGAAAAGCATGCCCATGCTGCTCTTTTTAGCACCCGCACATGGATTTGTGCCAAAACCCGTTTTAAGCATGCATATGCATCTTTTGGTAGACGCGGATGCAGTTTTCTGCAAAACCACACAATATGCATGCAAATGGTGCTTTTTGCTGAACGCGCGTGTGGATTTCTACCAAACGACGTGAAAAGCATGCCAATGCTGCCCTTTTTAGAACCCGCACATGTATTTGTCCCAAAACGCGTTTTAAGCATGCATATGCAACTTTTGGTAGACGCGGATGCAGTTTTCTGCAAAACCACACGATATGCATGCAAATGGTGCTTTTGGCAGACCGCACGTGGATTTCTACCAAACGATGTGAAAAGCATGCCAATGCTGCTCTTTTTAGAGCCCGCACATGGATTTGTGCCAAAACGCGTTTTAAGCATGCATATGCAACTTTGGTAGACACGGATGCAGGTTTCTGCAAAACCACACGATATGCATGCAAATGGTGCTTTTGGCAGAACGCGTGTGTGGATTTCTACCAAACGACGTGAAAAGCATGCCAATGCTTCTCTTTTTAGAACCCGCACATGGATTTGTGCCAAAACGCGTTTAAAGCATGCATATGCAACTTTTGGTAGACGCGGATGCAGTTTTCTGCAAAACCACACGATATGCATGCAAATGGTGCTTTTGGCAGAACGCGCGTGTGGATTTCTACCAAACGACGTGAAAAGCATGCCCATGCTGCTCTTTTTAGCACCCGCACATGGATTTGTGCCAAAACCCGTTTAAAGGATGCATATGCATCTTTTGGTAGACGCGGATGCAGTTTTCTGCAAAACCACACGATATGCATGCAAATGGTGCTTTTGGCAGAACGCGCGTGTGGATTTCTACCAAACGACGTGAAAAGCATGCCAATGCTGCTCTTTATAGAACCCGCACATGGATTTGTGCCAAAACGCGTTTTAAGCATGCATATGCAGTTTTTGGTAGACGCGGATGCAGTTTTCTGCAAAACCACACGATATGCATGCAAATGGTGCTTTTGGCAGAACGCGCCTGTGGATTTCTACCAAACGACGTGATAAGCATGAACATGCTGCTCTTTTTAGCACCTGCACATGGATTTGTGCCAAAACGCGTTTTAAGCAAGCACATGCACTTTTTGGTAGACGCGGATGAAGTTTTCTGCAAAACCACACGATATGCATGCAAATGGTGCTTTTGGCTGAACGCGCGCGTGAATTTCTACCAAACGACGTGAAAAGCATGCCAATGCTGCTCTTTTTAGAACCCGCACATGGATTTGTGCCAAAACGCGTTTTAAGCATGCATATGCATCTTTTGGTAGACGGGGATGCAGTTTTCTGCAAAACCACACGATATGCATGCAAATGGTGCTTTTGGCAGAACGCCCGTGTGGATTTCTACCAAACGACGTGAAAAGCATGCCAATGCTGCTCTTTTTAGAACCCGCACATGGATTTGTGCCAAAACCCGTTTAAAGGATGCATATGCATCTTTTGGTAGACGCGGATGCAGTTTTCTGCAAAACCACACGATATGCATGCAAATGGTGCTTTTGGCAGAACGCGCGTGTGGATTTCTACCAAACGACGTGAAAAGCATGCCAATGCTGCTGTTTTTAGCAACCGCACATAGATTTGTGCCAAAACGCGTTATAAGCATGCATATGCATCTTTTGGTAGACGCGGATGCAGTTTTCTGCAAAACCACACGATATGCATGCAAATGGTGCTTTTGGCAGAACGCCCGTGTGGATTTCTACCAAACGACGTGAAAAGCATGCCAATGCTGCTCTTTTTAGAACCCGCACATGGATTTGTGCCAAAACGCGTTTTAAGCATGCATATGCAACTTTTGGTAGACGCGGATGCAGTTTTCTGCAAAACCACACGATATGCATGCAAATGGTGCTTTTGGCAGAACGCGCGTGTGGATTTCTACCAAACGACGTGAAAAGCATGCCAATGCTGCTTTTTTTAGAACCCGCACATGGTCTTGTGCCAAAACGCGTTTTAAGCATGCATATGCATCTTTTGGTAGACGCGAATGCAGTTTTCTGCAAAACCACACGATATGCATGCAGAGGGTGCTTTTGGCAGAACGCGCGTGTGGATTTCTACCAAACGACGTGAAACGCACACCGATGCTGCTCTTTTTCGCACCTGCACATGGATTTGTGCCAAAACGCGTTTTAAGCAAGCACATGCACTTTTTGGTAGACGCGGATGCAGTTTTCTGCAATACCACACGATATGCATGCAAATGGTGCTTTTGGCAGAACGCGCGTGTGGATTTCTACCAAACGACGTGAAAAGCATGCCAATGCTGCTCTTTTTAGAGCCCGCACATGGATTTGTGCCAAAACGCGTTTTAAGCATGCATATGCATCTTTTGGTAGACGCGGATGCAGTTTTCTGCAAAACCACACGATTTGCATGCAAATGGTGCTTTTTGCTGAACGCGCGTGTGGATTTCTACCAAACGACGTGAAAAGCATGCCAATGCTGCTCTTTTTAGAACCCGCACATGTATTTGTGCCAAAACGCGTTTTAAGCATGCATATGCATCTTTTGGTAGACGCGGATGCAGTTTTCTGCAAAACCACACGATATGCATGCAAATGGTGCTTTTGGCAGAACGCCCGTGTGGATTTCTACCAAACGACGTGAAAAGCATGCCAATGCTGCTCTTTTTAGAACCCGCACATGGATTTGTGCCAAAACGCGTTTTAAGCATGCATATGCAACTTTTGGTAGACGCGAATGCAGTTTTCTGCAAAACCACACGATATGCATGCAGAGGGTGCTTTTGGCAGAACGCGCGTCTGGATTTCTACCAAACGACGTGAAACACACACCGATGCTGCTCTTTTTCGCACCTGCACATGGATTTGTGCCAAAACGCGTTTTAAGCAAGCACATGCACTTTTTGGTAGACGCGGATGCAGTTTTCTGCAAAACCACACGATATGCATGCAAATGGTGCTTTTGGCTGAACGCGCGCGTGAATTTCTACCAAACGACGTGAAAAGCATGCCAATGCTGCTCTTTTTAGAACCCGCACATGGATTTGTGCCAAAACGCGTTTTAAGCATGCATATGCATCTTTTGGTAGACGCGGATGCAGTTTTCTGCAAAACCACACGATATGCATGCAAATGGTGCTTTTGGCAGAACGCCCGTGTGGATTTCTACCAAACGACGTGAAAAGCATGCCAATGCTGCTCTTTTTAGAACCCGCACATGGATTTGTGCCAAAACCCGTTTAAAGGATGCATATGCATCTTTTGGTACGCGGATGCAGTTTTCTGCAAAACCACACGATATGCATGCAAATGGTGCTTTTGGCAGAACGCGCGTGTGGATTTCTACCAAACGACGTGAAAAGCATGCCAATGCTGCTGTTTTTAGCAACCGCACATAGATTTGTGCCAAAACGCGTTTTAAGCATGCATATGCATCTTTTGGTAGACGCGGATGCAGTTTTCTGCAAAACCACACGATATGCATGCAAATGGTGCTTTTGGCAGAACGCCCGTGTGGATTTCTACCAAACGACGTGAAAAGCATGCCAATGCTGCTCTTTTTAGAACCCGCACATGGATTTGTGCCAAAACGCGTTTAAAGCATGCATATGCAACTTTTGGTAGACGCGGATGCAGTTTTCTGCAAAACCACACGATATGCATGCAAATGGTGCTTTCGCCAGAACGCGCGTGTGGATTTCTACCAAACGACGCGAAAAGCATGCCGATGCTGCTCGTTTTAGAACCCGCACATGGTCTTGTGCCAAAACGCGTTTTAAGCATGCATATGCATCTTTTGGTAGACGCGAATGCAGTTTTCTGCAAAACCACACGATATGCATGCAGAGGGTGCTTTTGGCAGAACGCGCGTGTGGATTTCTACCAAACGACGTGAAAAGCACACCGATGCTGCTCTTTTTCGCACCTGCACATGGATTTGTGCCAAAACGCGTTTTAAGCAAGCACATGCACTTTTTGGTAGACGCGGATGCAGTTTTCTGCAAAACCACACGATATGCATGCAAATGGTGCTCTTGGCAGAACGCGCGTGTGGATTTCTACCAAACGACGTGAAAAGCATGCCAATGCTGCTCTTTTTAGAACCCGCACATGGATTTGTGCCAAAACGCGTTTTAAGCATGCATATGCATCTTTTGGTAGACGCGGATGCAGTTTTCTGCAAAACCACACGATATGCATGCAAATGGTGCTTTTGGCAGAACGCCCGTGTGGATTTCTACCAAACGACGTGAAAAGCATGCCAATGCTGCTCTTTTTAGAACCCGCACATGGATTTGTGCCAAAACGCGTTTAAAGCATGCATATCCAACTTTTGGTAGACGCGGATGCAGTTTTCTGCAAAACCACACGATATGCATGCAAATGGTGCTTTTGGCAGAACGCGCGTGTGGATTTCTACCAAACGACGTGAAAAGCATGCCCATGCTGCTCTTTTTAGCACCCGCACATGGATTTGTGCCAAAACCCGTTTTAAGCATGCATATGCATCTTTTGGTAGACGCGGATGCAGTTTTCTGCAAAACCACACGATATGCATTCAAATGGTGCTTTTGGCAGAACGCGCGTGTGGATTTCTACCAAACGACGTGAAAAGCATGCAAGCTTTTGACCTGGTGGATCACAAATTGCTTGTATGTAAACTACGCTGGTTTAATATCAATGAACAAGTAATTGCATGGATTCAGGAATACCTTTCTTTGCGGTTTCAGCATGTAGTGGTAAATGGCGCAGAATCTAGTGCGGCCCGCGTAACGTCTGGCGTCCCCCAGGGCTCGGTATTGGGCCCATTGCTTTTCTTATTGTTTATAAATGACCTTCCCAACACTATTGTTTCTTCCGTAAGATTGTTTGCTGATGATCTGATAATATATAGAGAAATTACAAGCATTGCCGATACTGTTATCTTGCAAAATGATTTAGTTGAACTACAAAACTGGTGCAGAGAGTCACATATGCAAATAAACACACAGAAAACTGTCCACATGCGCTTTACTAAAAAGTGTATGCCAGAAGCCGTATATTATCTCTCCGGTTCCCCATTGCAGATTGTTCACGAGTACAAGTACTTGGGTGTATTCCTCACGCCGTCCATGTGTTGGCACAGGCATGTTGATTTCATTACAGCAAAGGCATGCAAAGTGTTAGGATTTCTACGGCGCAATACAAAACTCTTTCCCCAGCAGGCTCGCGATCTTCTGTACAAAAGCTATGTTAGACCCATTTTAGAATATGGATGTACCGTATGGGACCCTCCTACGTGTACCGACAGAGATAAACTTGAGAGAGTTCAGAATATAGCAGCTCGGTACGTAATCGGCAACTATGACAGAAACCTTAGTATTACTAGCGCAAAACAAACATTAAAATGGGACACCTTAGAAAAGAGAAGGCAGACATTACGCTTGAAACTTTTTCACAATATATTTTATGGCCAAATCGGAATAGACCGTAATAAGTATATTCTTCAGCCACATTATATATCCAGACGAACAGATCACGAGCTCAAGGTTAGGGAATACACTTGTAGAACTAAACTTTTCAAAAGCACCTTTTTCCCCAAAACCATTTTAGAATGGAATCGACTGCCTGCTGCCGTAGTTAGTATACTTAATAATGAACATTTTGCAAATGCTCTTTGAAATTTTCTTCTTTATTTTTCAGTATGCAGTAATTGCAGAGTTTGCTATCATTATATAGTGCTTTATTACTTAATTCTATGATGCCGTTTCCTGCGTGTTGTACATTGATATCCTGATGTACCATTTTTGTCATGTCATTTTTGCGTTTTTTTTTTCTCTTTTTCTCTTTCATTGTATTGTATAGCATAATACTGTTTATTCGATGCCATAAGCTGCTTACATTGATGTATGTAACCCCCCCACTGTAATGCCTAAATGGCGCTGTGGGTATGAGAGTAAATAAAATAAATAAAATGCTGCTCTTTTTAGAACCCGCACATGGATTTGTCCCAAAACGCGTTTAGAGCATGCATATGCAACTTTTGGTAGACGCGGATGCAGTTTTCTGCAAAACCACACGATATGCATGCAAATGGTGCTTTTGGCAGAACGCGCGTGTGGATTTTTATCAAACGACGTGAAAAGCATGGATTTGTGCCAAAACGCGTTTAAAGCATGCATATGCAACTTTTGGTAGACGCGGATGCAGTTTTCTGCAAAGCCACACGATATGCATGCAAATGGTGCTTTTGGCAGAACGCGCGTGTGGATTTCTACCAAACGACGTGAAAAGCATGCCAATGCTGCTCTTTTTAGCAACCGCACATAGATTTGAGCCAAAACGCGTTTTAAGCATGCATATGCATCTTTTGGTAGACGCGGATGCAGTTTTCTGCAAAACCACACGATATGCATGCAAATGGTGCTCTTGGCAGAACGCGCGTGTGGATTTCTACCAAACGACGTGAAAAGCATGCCAATGCTGCTCTTTTTAGAACCCGCACATAGATTTGTGCCAAAACGCGTTTTAAGCATGCATATGCATCTTTTGGTAGACGCGGATGCAGTTTTCTGCAAAACCACACGATATGCATGCAAATGGTGCTTTTGGCAGAACGCGCGTGTGGATTTCTACCAAACGACGCGAAAAGCTTGCCGATGCTGCTCTTTTTAGAACCCGCACATGGTCTTGTGCCAAAACGCGTTTTAAGCATGCATATGCATCTTTTGGTAGACGCGAATGCAGTTTTCTGCAAAACCACACGATATGCATGCAGAGGGTGCTTTTGGCAGAACGCGCGTGTGGATTTCTACCAAACGACGTGAAAAGCACACCGATGCTGCTCTTTTTCGCACCTGCACATGGATTTGTGCCAAAACGCGTTTTAAGCAAGCACATGCACTTTTTGGTAGACGCGGATGCAGTTTTCTGCAAAACCACACGATATGCATGCAAATGGTGCTCTTGGCAGAACGCGCGTGTGGATTTCTACCAAACGACGTGAAAAGCATGCCAATGCTGCTCTTTTTAGAACCCGCACATGGATTTGTGCCAAAACGCGTTTTAAGCATGCATATGCATCTTTTGGTAGACGCGGATGCAGTTTTCTGCAAAACCACACGATATGCATGCAAAAGGTGCTTTTGGCAGAACGCCCGTGTAGATTTCTACCAAACGACGTGAAAAGCATGCCAATGCTGCTCTTTTTAGAACCCGCACATGGATTTGTGCCAAAACCCGTTTAAAGGATGCATATGCATCTTTTGGTAGACGCGGATGCAGTTTTCTGCAAAACCACAAGATATGCATGCAAATGGTGCTTTTGGCAGAACGCGCGTGTGGATTTCTACCAAACGACGTGAAAAGCATGCCAATGCTGCTGTTTTTAGCAACCGCACATAGATTTGTGCCAAAACGCGTTTTAAGCATGCATATGCATCTTTTGGTAGACGCGGATGCAGTTTTCTGCAAAACCACACGATATGCATGCAAATGGTGCTTTTGGCAGAACGCCCTTGTGGATTTCTACCAAACGACGTGAAAAGCATGCCAATGCTGCTCTTTTTAGAACCCGCACATGGATTTGTGCCAAAACGCGTTTTAAGCATGCATATGCAACTTTTGGTAGACGCGGATGCAGCTTTCTGCAGAACCACACGATATGCATGCAAATGGTGCTTTTGGCAGAACGCGCGTGTGGATTTCTACCAAACGACGTGAAAAGCATGCCAATGCTGCTTTTTTTAGAACCCGCACATGGTCTTGTGCCAAAACGCGTTTTAAGCATGCATATGCAGCTTTTGGTAGACGCGAATGCAGTTTTCTGTAAAACCACACGATATGCATGCAGAGGGTGCTTTTGGCAGAACGCGCGTGTGGATTTCTACCAAACGACGTGAAACGCACACCGATGCTGCTCTTTTTCGCACCTGCACATGGATTTGTGCCAAAACGCGTTTTAAGCAAGCACATGCACTTTTTGGTAGACGCGGATGCAGTTTTCTGCAAAACCACACGATATGCATGCAAATGGTGCTTTTGGCAGAACGCGCGCGTGGATTTCTACCAAACGACGTGAAAAGCATGCCAATGCTGCTCTTTTTAGAAACCGCACAGTGATTTGTGCCAAAACGCGTTTTAAGCAAGCACATGCACTTTTTGGTAGACGCGGATGCAGTTTTCTGCAATACCACACGATATGCATGCAAATGGTGCTTTTGGCAGAACGCGCGTGTGGATTGCTACCAAACGACGTGAAAAGCATGCCAATGCTGCTCTTTTTAGAGCCCGCACATGGATTTGTGCCAAAACGCGTTTTAAGCATGCATATGCATCTTTTGGTAGACGCGGATGCAGTTTTCTGCAAAACCACACGATATGCATGCAAATGGTGCTTTTGGCAGAACGCGCGTGTGGATTTCTACCAAACGACGTGAAAAGCATGCCAATGCTGCTCTTTTTAGAACCCGCACATGGATTTGTGCCAAAACGCGTTTTAAGCATGCATATGCAACTTTTGGTAGACGCGGATGCAGTGTTCTGCAAAACCACACGATATGCATGCAAATGGTACTTTTTGGCAGAACGCGCGTGTGGATTTCTACCAAACGACGTGAAAAGCATGCCAATGCTGCTCTTTTTAGAACCCCCACATGGATTGGTGCCAAAACGCGTTTTAAGCATGCATATGCATCTTTTCGTAGACGCGGATGCAGTTTTCTGCAAAACCACAGGATATGCATGCAAATGGTGCTTTTTGCTGAACGCGCGTGTGGATTTCTACCAAACGACGTGAAAAGCATGCCAATGCTGCTCTTTTTAGAACCCGCACATGTATTTGTGCCAAAACGCGTTTTAAGCATGCATATGCATCTTTTGGTAGACGCGGATGCAGTTTTCTGCAAAACCACACGATATGCATGCAAATGGTGCTTTTGGCAGAACGCCCGTGTGGATTTCTACCAAACGACGTGAAAAGCATGCCAATGCTGCTCTTTTTAGAACCCGCACATGGATTTGTGCCAAAACGCGTTTTAAGCATGCATATGCATCTTTTGGTAGACGCGGATGCAGTTTTCTGCAAAACCACACGATATGCATGCAAAAGGTGCTTTTGGCAGAACGCCCGTGTAGATTTCTACCAAACGACGTGAAAAGCATGCCAATGCTGCTCTTTTTAGAACCCGCACATGGATTTGTGCCAAAACCCGTTTAAAGGATGCATATGCATCTTTTGGTAGACGCGGATGCAGTTTTCTGCAAAACCACAAGATATGCATGCAAATGGTGCTTTTGGCAGAACGCGCGTGTGGATTTCTACCAAACGACGTGAAAAGCATGCCAATGCTTCTCTTTTTAGAACCCGCACATGGATTTGTGCCAAAACGCGTTTAAAGCATGCATATGCAACTTTTGGTAGACGCGGATGCAGTTTTCTGCAAAACCACACGATATGCATGCAAATGGTGCTTTTGGCAGAACGCGCGTGTGGATTTCTACCAAACGACGTGAAAAGCATGCCCATGCTGCTCTTTTTAGCACCCGCACATGGATTTGTGCCAAAACGCGTTTAAAGGATGCATATGCATCTTTTGGTAGACGCGGATGCAGTTTTCTGCAAAACCGCACGATATGCATGCAAATGGTGCTTTTGGCAGAACGCGCGTGTGGATTTCTACCAAACGACGTGAAAAGCATGCCAATGCTGCTGTTTTTAGCAACCGCACATAGATTTGTGCCAAAACGCGTTTTAAGCATGCATATGCATCTTTTGGTAGACGCGATGCAGTTTTCTGCAAAACCACACGATATGCATGCAAATGGTGCTTTTGGCAGAACGCCCCTGTGGATTTCTTCCAAACGACGTGAAAAGCATGCCAATGCTGGTCTTTTTAGAACCCGCACATGGATTTGTGCCAAAACGCGTTTTAAGCATGCATATGCAACTTTTGGTAGACGCGGATGCAGTTTTCTGCAAAACCACACGATATGCATGCAAATGGTGCTTTTGGCAGAACGCGCGTGTGGATTTCTACCAAACGACGTGAAAAGCATGCCAATGCTGCTCTTTATAGAACCCGCACATGGATTTGTGCCAAAACGCGTTTTAAGCATGCATATGCAGTTTTTGGTAGACGCGGATGCAGTTTTCTGCAAAACCACACGATATGCATGCAAATGGTGCTTTTGGCAGAACGCGCCTGTGGATTTCTACCAAACGACGTGATAAGCATGAACATGCTGCTCTTTTTAGCACCTGCACATGGATTTGTGCCAAAACGCGTTTTAAGCAAGCACATGCACTTTTTGGTAGACGCGGATGAAGTTTTCTGCAAAACCACACGATATGCATGCAAATGGTGCTTTTGGCTGAACGCGCGCGTGAATTTATACCAAACGACGTGAAAAGCATGCCAATGCTGCTCTTTTTAGAACCCGCACATGGATTTGTGCCAAAACGCGTTTTAAGCATGCATATGCATCTTTTGGTAGACGCGGATGCAGTTTTCTGCAAAACCACACGATATGCATGCAAATGGTGCTTTTGGCAGAACGCCCGTGTGGATTTCTACCAAACGACGTGAAAAGCATGCCAATGCTGCTCTTTTTAGAACCCGCACATGGATTTGTGCCAAAACCCGTTTAAAGGATGCATATGCATCTTTTGGTAGACGCGGATGCAGTTTTCTGCAAAACCACACGATATGCATGCAAATGGTGCTTTTGGCAGAACGCGCGTGTGGATTTCTACCAAACGACGTGAAAAGCATGCCCATGCTGCTCTTTTTAGCACCCGCACATGGATTTGTGCCAAAACCCGTTTTAAGCATGCATATGCATCTTTTGGTAGACGCGGATGCAGTTTTCTGCAAAACCACACAATATGCATGCAAATGGTGCTTTTTGCTGAACGCGCGTGTGGATTTCTACCAAACGACGTGAAAAGCATGCCAATGCTGCCCTTTTTAGAACCCGCACATGTATTTGTCCCAAAACGCGTTTTAAGCATGCATATGCAACTTTTGGTAGACGCGGATGCAGTTTTCTGCAAAACCACACGATATGCATGCAAATGGTGCTTTTGGCAGACCGCACGTGGATTTCTACCAAACGACGTGAAAAGCATGCCAATGCTGCTCTTTTTAGAGCCCGCACATGGATTTGTGCCAAAACGCGTTTTAAGCATGCATATGCAACTTTGGTAGACACGGATGCAGGTTTCTGCAAAACCACACGATATGCATGCAAATGGTGCTTTTGGCAGAACGCGCGTGTGGATTTCTACCAAACGACGTGAAAAGCATGCCAATGCTTCTCTTTTTAGAACCCGCACATGGATTTGTGCCAAAACGCGTTTAAAGCATGCATATGCAACTTTTGGTAGACGCGGATGCAGTTTTCTGCAAAACCACACGATATGCATGCAAATGGTGCTTTTGGCAGAACGCGCGTGTGGATTTCTACCAAACGACGTGAAAAGCATGCCCATGCTGCTCTTTTTAGCACCCGCACATGGATTTGTGCCAAAACCCGTTTAAAGGATGCATATGCATCTTTTGGTAGACGCGGATGCAGTTTTCTGCAAAACCACACGATATGCATGCAAATGGTGCTTTTGGCAGAACGCGCGTGTGGATTTCTACCAAACGACGTGAAAAGCATGCCAATGCTGCTGTTTTTAGCAACCGCACATAGATTTGTGCCAAAACGCGTTTTAAGCATGCATATGCATCTTTTGGTAGACGCGATGCAGTTTTCTGCAAAACCACACGATATGCATGCAAATGGTGCTTTTGGCAGAACGCCCCTGTGGATTTCTTCCAAACGACGTGAAAAGCATGCCAATGCTGGTCTTTTTAGAACCCGCACATGGATTTGTGCCAAAACGCGTTTTAAGCATGCATATGCAACTTTTGGTAGACGCGGATGCAGTTTTCTGCAAAACCACACGATATGCATGCAAATGGTGCTTTTGGCAGAACGCGCGTGTGGATTTCTACCAAACGACGTGAAAAGCATGCCAATGCTGCTCTTTATAGAACCCGCACATGGATTTGTGCCAAAACGCGTTTTAAGCATGCATATGCAGTTTTTGGTAGACGCGGATGCAGTTTTCTGCAAAACCACACGATATGCATGCAAATGGTGCTTTTGGCAGAACGCGCCTGTGGATTTCTACCAAACGACGTGATAAGCATGAACATGCTGCTCTTTTTAGCACCTGCACATGGATTTGTGCCAAAACGCGTTTTAAGCAAGCACATGCACTTTTTGGTAGACGCGGATGAAGTTTTCTGCAAAACCACACGATATGCATGCAAATGGTGCTTTTGGCTGAACGCGCGCGTGAATTTCTACCAAACGACGTGAAAAGCATGCCAATGCTGCTCTTTTTAGAACCCGCACATGGATTTGTGCCAAAACGCGTTTTAAGCATGCATATGCATCTTTTGGTAGACGCGGATGCAGTTTTCTGCAAAACCACACGATATGCATGCAAATGGTGCTTTTGGCAGAACGCCCGTGTGGATTTCTACCAAACGACGTGAAAAGCATGCCAATGCTGCTCTTTTTAGAACCCGCACATGGATTTGTGCCAAAACCCGTTTAAAGGATGCATATGCATCTTTTGGTAGACGCGGATGCAGTTTTCTGCAAAACCACACGATATGCATGCAAATGGTGCTTTTGGCAGAACGCGCGTGTGGATTTCTACCAAACGACGTGAAAAGCATGCCAATGCTGCTGTTTTTAGCAACCGCACATGGATTTGTGCCAAAACGCGTTTTAAGCATGCATATGCAACTTTTGGTAGACGCGGATGCAGTTTTCTGCAAAACCACACGATATGCATGCAAATGGTGCTTTTGGCAGAACGCGCGTGTGGATTTCTACCAAACGACGTGAAAAGCATGCCAATGCTGCTTTTTTTAGAACCCGCACATGGTCTTGTGCCAAAACGCGTTTTAAGCATGCATATGCATCTTTTGGTAGACGCGAATGCAGTTTTCTGCAAAACCACACGATATGCATGCAGAGGGTGCTTTTGGCAGAACGCGCGTGTGGATTTCTACCAAACGACGTGAAACGCACACCGATGCTGCTCTTTTTCGCACCTGCACATGGATTTGTGCCAAAACGCGTTTTAAGCAAGCACATGCACTTTTTGGTAGACGCGGATGCAGTTTTCTGCAATACCACACGATATGCATGCAAATGGTGCTTTTGGCAGAACGCGCGTGTGGATTTCTACCAAACGACGTGAAAAGCATGCCAATGCTGCTCTTTTTAGAGCCCGCACATGGATTTGTGCCAAAACGCGTTTTAAGCATGCATATGCATCTTTTGGTAGACGCGGATGCAGTTTTCTGCAAAACCACACGATTTGCATGCAAATGGTGCTTTTTGCTGAACGCGCGTGTGGATTTCTACCAAACTACGTTAAAAGCATGCCAATGCTGCTCTTTTTAGAACCCGCACATGGATTTGTGCCAAAACCCGTTTTAAGCATGCATATGCATCTTTTGGTAGACGCGGATGCAGTTTTCTGCAAAACCACACGATATGCATGCAAATGGTGCTTTTTGCTGAACGCGCGTGTGGATTTCTACCAAGCGACGTGAAAAGCATGCCAATGCTGCTCTTTTTAGAACCCGCACATGTATTTGTCCCAAAACCCGTTTTAAGCATGCATATGCAACTTTTTGTAGACGCGGATGCAGTTTTCTGCAAAACCACACGATATGCATGCAAATGGTGCTTTTGGCAGAACGCCCGTGTGGATGTCTACCAAACGACGTGAAAAGCATGCCAATGCTGCTCTTTTTAGAACCCGCACATGGATTTGTGCCAAAACGCGTTTTAAGCATGCATATGCAACTTTTGGTAGACGCGGATGCAGTTTTCTGCAAAACCACACGATATGCATGCAAATGGTGCTTTTGGCAGAACGCGCGTGTGGATTTCTACCAAACGACGTGGAAAGCATGCCCATGCTGCTCTTTTTAGCACCCGCACATGGATTTGTGCCAAAACCCGTTTTAAGCATGCATACGCATCTTTTGGTAGACGCGGATGCAGTTTTCTGCAAAACCACACAATATGCATGCAAATGGTGCTTTTTGCTGAACGCGCGTGTGGATTTCTACCAAACGACGTGAAAAGCATGCCAATGCTGCCCTTTTTAGAACCCGCACATGTATTTGTCCCAAAACGCGTTTTAAGCATGCATATGCAACTTTTGGTAGACGCGGATGCAGTTTTCTGCAAAACCACACGATATGCATGCAAATGGTGCTTTTGGCAGACCGCACGTGGATTTCTACCAAACGACGTGAAAAGCATGCCAATGCTGCTCTTTTTAGAGCCCGCACATGGATTTGTGCCAAAACGCGTTTTAAGCATGCATATGCAACTTTGGTAGACACAGATGCAGGTTTCTGCAAAACCACACGATATGCATGCAAATGGTGCTTTTGGCAGAACGCGCGTGTGGATTTCTACCAAACGACGTGAAAAGCATGCCAATGCTTCTCTTTTTAGAACCCGCACATGGATTTGTGCCAAAACGCGTTTAAAGCATGCATATGCAACTTTTGGTAGACGCGGATGCAGTTTTCTGCAAAACCACACGATATGCATGCAAATGGTGCTTTTGGCAGAACGCGCGTGTGGATTTCTACCAAACGACGTTAAAAGCATGCCAATGCTGCTCTTTTTAGAACCCGCACATGGATTTGTGCTAAAACACGTTTTAAGCATGCATATGCAACTTTGGTAGACGCGGATGCAGTTTTCTGCAAAACCACACGATATGCATGCAAATGGTGCTTTTGGCAGAACGCGCGTGTGGATTTCTACCAAACGACGTGAAAACCATGCCAATGCTGCTCTTTTTAGAAACCGCACAGTGATTTGTGCCAAAACGCGTTTTAAGCAAGCACATGCACTTTTTGGTAGACGCGGATGCAGTTTTCTGCAAAACCACACGATATGCATGCAAATGGTGCTTTTGGCAGAACGCGCGTGTGGATTTCTACCAAACGACGTGAAAAGCATGCCAATGCTGCTCTTTTTAGAAACCGCACAGTGATTTCTGCCAAAACGCGTTTTAAGCAAGCACATGCACTTTTTGGTAGACGCGGATGCAGTTTTCTGCAATACCACACGATATGCATGCAAATGGTGCTTTTGGCAGAACGCGCCTGTGGATTTATACCAAACGACGTGAAAAGCATGCCAATGCTGCTCTTTTTAGAACCCTCACATGGATTTGTGCCAAAACGCGTTTTAAGCATTCATATGCAACTTTTGGTAGACGTGGATGCAGTTTTCTGCAAAACCACACGATATGCATGCAAATGGTGCTTTTGGCAGAACGCGCGTGTGGATTTCTACCAAACGACGTTAAAAGCATGCCAATGCTGCTCTTTTTAGAACCCGCACATGGATTTGTGCCAAAACACGTTTTAAGCATGCATATGCAACTTTGGTAGACGCGGATGCAGTTTTCTGCAAAACCACACGATATGCATGCAAATGGTGCTTTTGGCAGAACGCGCGTGTGGATTTCTACCAAACGACGTGAAAGCCATGCCAATGCTGCTTTTTTTAGAAACCGCACAGTGATTTGTGCCAAAACGCGTTTTAAGCAAGCACATGCACTTTTTGGTAGACGCGGATGCAGTTTTCTGCAAAACCACACGATATGCATGCAAATGGTGCTTTTGGCAGAACGCGCGCGTGGATTTCTACCAAACGACGTGAAAAGCATGCCAATGCTGCTCTTTTTAGAAACCGCACAGTGATTTGTGCCAAAACGCGTTTTAAGCAAGCACATGCACTTTTTGGTAGACGCGGATGCAGTTTTCTGCAATACCACACGATATGCATGCAAATGGTGCTTTTGGCAGAACGCGCGTGTGGATTTCTACCAAACGACGTGAAAAGCATGCCAATGCTGCTCTTTTTAGAGCCCGCACATGGATTTGTGCCAAAACGCGTTTTAAGCATGCATATGCATCTTTTGGTAGACGCGGATGCAGTTTTCTGCAAAACCACACGATTTGCATGCAAATGGTGCTTTTGCTGAACGCGCGTGTGGATTTCTACCAAACGACGTGAAAAGCATGCCAATGCTGCTCTTTTTAGAACACGCACATGTATTTGTCCCAAAACGCGTTTTAAGCATGCATATGCAACTTTTGGTAGACGTGGATGCAGTTTTCTGCAAAACCACACGATATGCATGCAAATGGTGCTTTCGGCAGAACGCGCGTGTGGATTTCTACCAAACTACGTGAAAAGCATGCCAATGCTGCTCTTTTTAGAACCCGCACATGGATTTGTGCCAAAACCCGTTTTAAGCATGCATATGCATCTTTTGGTAGACGCGGATGCAGTTTTCTGCAAAACCACACGATATGCATGCAAATGGTGCTTTTTGCTGAACGCGCGTGTGGATTTCTACCAAACGACGTGAAAAGCATGCCAATGCTGCTCTTTTTAGAACCCGCACATGGATTTGTGCCAAAACGCGTTTTAAGCATGCATATGCAACTTTGGTAGACGCGGATGCAGTTTTCTGCAAAACCACGCGCTATGCATGCAAATGGTGCTTTTGGCAGAACGCCCGTGTGGATTTCTACCAAACGACGTGAAAAGCATGCCAATGCTGCTCTTTTTAGAACCCGCACATGGATTTGTGCCAAAACGCGTTTAAAGCATGCATATGCAACTTTTGGTAGACGCGGAATGCAGTTTTCTGCAAAACCACACGATATGCATGCAAATGGTGCTTTTGGCAGAACGCGCGTGCGGATTTCTACCAAACGACGTGAAAAGCATGCCCATGCTGCTCTTTTTAGCACCCGCACATGGATTTGTGCCAAAACCCGTTTTAAGCATTCATATGCATCTTTTGGTAGACGCGGATGCAGTTTTCTGCAAAACCACACGATATGCATGCAAATGGTGCTTTTGGCAGAACGCGCGTGTGGATTTCTACCAACCGACGTGAAAAGCATGCCAATGCTGCTCTTTTTAGCACCCGCACATGGATTTGTGCCAAAACGCGTTTTAAGCATGAATACGCAACTTTTGGTAGACGAGGATGCAGTTTTCTGCAAAACCACACGATATGCATGCAAATGGTGCTTTTGGCAGAACGCGCGTGTGGATTTCTACCAAACGATGTGAAAAGCATGCCAATGCTGCTCTTTTTAGAACCCGCACATGGATTTGTGCCAAAACGCGTTTTAAGCATGCATATGCAACTTTGGTAGACGCGGATGCAGTTTTCTGCAAAACCACGCGATATGCATGCAAATGATGCTTTTGGCAGAACGCCCGTGTGGATTTCTAACAAACGAAGTGAAAAGCATGCCAATGCTGCTCTTTTTAGAACCCGCACATGGATTTGTGCCAAAACGCGTTTAAAGCATGCATATGCAACTTTTGGTAGACGCGGATGCAGTTTTCTGCAAAACCACACGATATGCATGCAAATGGTGCCTTTGGCAGAACGCGCGTGTGGATTTCTACCAAACGACGTGAGAAGCATGCCCATGCTGCTCTTTTTAGCACCCGCACATGGATTTGTGCCAAAACCCGTTTTAAGCATGCATATGCATCTTTTGGTAGACGCGGATGCAGTTTTCTGCAAAACCACACGATATGCATGCAAATGGTGCTTTTGGCAGAACGCGCGTGTGGATTTCTACCAAACGACGTGAAAAGCATGCCAATGCTGCTCTTTTTAGAACCCGCACATGGTCTTGTGCCAAAACGCGTTTTAAGCATGCATATGCATCTTTTGGTAGACGCGAATGCAGTTTTCTGCAAAACCACACGATATGCATGCAAACGGTGCTTTTGGCAGAACGCGCGTGTGGATTTCTACCAAACGACGTGAAAAGCACACCGATGCTGCTCTTTTTCGCACCTGCACATGGATTTGTGCCAAAACGCGTTTGAAGCAAGCACATGCACTTTTTGGTAGACGCAGATGCAGTTTTCTGCAAAACCACACGATATGCATGCAAATGGTGCTTTTGGCAGAACGCGCGTGTGGATTTCTACCAAACGACGTGAAAAGCATGCCAATGCTGCTCTTTTTAGAACCCGCACATGGATTTGTGCCAAAACGCGTTTTAAGCATGCATATGCATCTTTTGGTAGACGCGGATGCAGTTTTCTGCAAAACCACACGATATGCATGCAAATGGTGCTTTTGGCGGAACGCGCGTGTGGATTTCTACCAAACGACGTGAAAAGCATGCCAATGCTGCTCTTTTTAGAACCCGCACATGGATTTGTGCCAAAACGCGTTTTAAGCATGCATATGCAACTTTTGGTAGACGCGGATGCAGTTTTCTGCAAAACCACACGATATGCATGCAAATGGTGCTTTTGGCAGAACGCGCGCGTGGATTTCTACCAAACGACGTGAAAAGCATGCCAATGCTGCTCTTTTTAGAAACCGCACAGTGATTTGTGCCAAAACGCGTTTTAAGCAAGCACATGCACTTTTTGGTAGACGCGGATGCAGTTTTCTGCAAAACCACACGATATGCATGCAAATGGTGCTTTTGTCAGAACGCGCGTGTGGATTTCTACCAAACTACGTGAAAAGCATGCCAATGCTGCTCTTTTTAGAACCCGCACATGTATTTGTGCCAAAACGCGTTTTAAGCATGCATATGCAAATTTGGTAGACGCGGATGCAGTTTTCTGCAAAACCACACGATATGCATGCAAATGGTGCTTTTGGCAGAACGCGCGTGTGGATTTCTACCAAACGACGTGAAAAGCATGCCAATGCTGCTCTTTTTAGAACCCGCACATGGATTTGTGCCAAAACGCGTTTTAAGCATGCATATGCAACTTTGGTAGACGCGGATGCAGTTTTCTGCAAAACCACACGATATGCATGCAAATGGTGCTTTTGGCAGAACGCGCCTGTGGATTTCTACCAAACGACGTGAAAAGCATGCCCATGCTGCTCTTTTTAGCACCCGCACATGGATTTGTGCCAAAACCCGTTTTAAGCATGCATATGCATCTTTTGGTAGACGCGGATGCAGTTTTCTGCAAAACCACACGATATGCATGCAAATGGTGCTTTTGGCAGAACGCGCGCGTGGATTTCTACCAAACGACGTGAAAAGCATGCCAATGCTGCTCTTTTTAGAAACCGCACAGTGATTTGTGCCAAAACGCGTTTTAAGCAAGCACATGCACTTTTTGGTAGACGCGGATGCAGTTTTCTGAAAAACCACACGATATGCATGCAAATGGTGCTTTTGTCAGAACGCGCGTGTGGATTTCTACCAAACTACGTGAAAAGCATGCCAATGCTGCTCTTTTTAGAACCCGCACATGTATTTGTGCCAAAACGCGTTTTAAGCATGCATATGCAACTTTTGGTAGACGCGGATGCAGTTTTCTGCAAAACCACACGATATGCATGCAAATGGTGCTTTTGGCAGAATGCGCGTGTGGATTTCTACCAAACGACGTGAAAAGCATGCCAATGCTGCTCTTTTTAGAACCCGCACATGGATTTGTGCCAAAACGCGTTTTAAGCATGCATATGCAACTTTGGTAGACGCGGATGCAGTTTTCTGCAAAACCACGCGATATGCATGCAAATGGTGCTTTTGGCAGAACGCCCGTGTGGATTTCTACCAAGCGACGTGAAAAGCATGCCAATGCTGCTCTTTTTAGAACCCGCACATGGATTTGTGCCAAAACGCGTTTAAAGCATGCATATGCAACTTTTGGTAGACGCGGATGCAGTTTTCTGCAAAACCACACGATATGCATGCAAATGGTGCTTTTGGCAGAACGCGCGTGTGGATTTCTACCAAACGACGTGAAAAGCATGCCCATGCTGCTCTTTTTAGCACCCGCACATGGATTTGTGCCAAAACCCGTTTTAAGCATTCATATGCATCTTTTGGTAGACGCGGATGCAGTTTTCTGCAAAACCACACGATATGCATGCAAATGGTGCTTTTGGCAGAACGCGCGTGTGGATTTCTACCAACCGACGTGAAAAGCATGCCAATGCTGCTCTTTTTTGCACCCGCACATGGATTTGTGCCAAAACGCGTTTTAAGCATGAATACGCAACTTTTGGTAGACGAGGATGCAGTTTTCTGCAAAACCACACGATATGCATGCAATTGACGCTTTTGGCAGAACGCGCGTGTGGATTTCTACCAAACGACGTGAAAAGCATGCCAATGCTGCTCTTTTTAGAACCCGCACATGGATTTGTGCCAAAACGCGTTTTAAGCATGCATATGCAACTTTTGGTAGACGCGGATGCAGTTTTCTGCAAAACCACACGATATGCATGCAAATGGCGCTTTTGGCAGAACGCGCGCGTGGATTTCTACCAAACGACGTGAAAAGCATGCCAATGCTGCTCTTTTTAGAAACCGCACAGTGATTTGTGCCAAAACGCGTTTTAAGCAAGCACATGCACTTTTTGGTAGACGCGGATGCAGTTTTCTGCAATACCACACGATATGCATGCAAATGGTGCTTTTGGCAGAACGCGCCTGTGGATTTATACCAAACGACGTGAAAAGCATGCCAATGCTGCTCTTTTTAGAATCCTCACATGGATTTGTGCCAAAACGCGTTTTAAGCATTCATATGCAACTTTTGGTAGACGCGGACGCAGTTTTCTGCAAAACCACACGATATGCATGCAAATGGTGCTTTTGGCAGAACGCGCGTGTGGATTTCTACCAAACGACGTGAAAAGCATGCCAATGCTGCTCTTTTTAGAACCCGCACATGGATTTGTGCCAAAACACGTTTTAAGCAAGCATATGCAACTTTGGTAGACGCGGATGCAGTTTTCTGCAAAACCGCACGATATGCATGCAAATGGTGCTTTTGGCAGAACGCGCGTGTGGATTTCTACCAAACGACGTGAAAAGCATGCCCATGCTGCTATTTTTAGCACCCGCACATGGATTTGTGCCAAAACCCGTTTTAAGCATGCATATGCATCTTTTGGTAGACGCGGATGCAGTTCTCTGCAAAACCACACGATATGCATGCAAATGGTGCTTTTGGCAGAACGCGCGCGTGGATTTCTACCAAACGACGTGAAAAGCATGCCAATGCTGCTCGTTTTAGAAACCGCACAGTGATTTGTGCCAAAACGCGTTTTAAGCAAGCACATGCACTTTTTGGTAGACGCGGATGCAGTTTTCTGCAAAACCACACGATATGCATGCAAATGGTGCTTTTGGCAGAACGCGCGTGTGGATTTCTACCAAACTACGTGAAAAGCATGCCAATGCTGCTCTTTTTAGAACCCGCACATGGATTTGTGCCAAAACGCGTTTTAAGCATGCATATGCAACCTTTGGTAGACGCGGATGCAGTTTTCTGCAAAACCACACGAAATGCATGCAAATGGTGCTTTTGGCAGAACGCGCGTGTGGATTTCTACCAAACGACGTGAAAAGCATGCCAATGCTGCTCTTTTTAGAACCCGCACATGGATTTGTGCCAAAACGCGTTTTAAGCATGCATATGCAACTTTGGTAGACGCGGATGCAGTTTTCTGCAAAACCACGCGATATGCATGCAAATGGTGCTTTTGGCAGAACGCCCGTGTGGATTTCTACCAAACGACGTGAAAAGCATGCCAATGCTGCTCTTTTTAGAACCCGCACATGGATTTGTGCCAAAACGCGTTTAAAGCATGCATATGCAACTTTTGGTAGACGCGGATGCAGTTTTCTGCAAAACCACACGATATGCATGCAAATGGTGCTTTTGGCAGAACGCGCGTGTGGATTTCTACCAAACGACGTGAAAAGCATGCCCATGCTGCTCTTTTTAGCACCCGCACATGGATTTGTGCCAAAACCCGTTTTAAGCATGCATATGCATCTTTTGGTAGACGCGGATGCAGTTTTCTGCAAAACCACACGATATGCATGCAAATGGTGCTTTTGGCAGAACGCGCGTGTGGATTTTTATCAAACGACGTGAAAAGCATGCCGATGCTGCTCTTTTTAGCACCCGCACATGAATTTGTGCCAAAACCCGTTTTAAGCATGCATATGCATCTTTTGGTAGACGCGGATGCAGTTTTCTGCAAAACCACACGATATGCATGCAAATGGTGCTTTTTGCTGAACGCGCGTGTGGATTTCTACCAAACGACGTGAAAAGCATGCCAATGCTGCTCTTTTTAGAACCCGCACATGTATTTGTCCCAAAACGCGTTCTAAGCATGCATATGCAACTTTTGGTAGACGCGGATGCAGTTTTCTGCAAAACCACACGATATGCATGCAAATGGTGCTTTTGGCAGAACGCGCGTGTGGATTTCTACCAAACTACGTGAAAAGCATGCCAATGCTGCTCTTTTTAGAACCCGCACATGGATTTGTGCCAAAACCTGTTTTAAGCATGCATATGCATCTTTTGGTAGACGAGGATGCAGTTTTCTGCAAAACCACACGATATGCATGCAAATGGTGCTTTTTGCTGAACGCGCGTGTGGATTTCTACCAAACGACGTGAAAAGCATGCCAATGCTGCTCTTTATAGAACCCGCACATGTATTTGTCCCAAAACGCGTTTTAAGCATGCATATGCAACTTTTTGTAGACGCGGATGCAGTTTTCTGCAAAACCACACGATATGCATGCAAATGGTGCTTTTGGGAGAACGCCCGTGTGGATGTCTACCAAACGACGTGAAAAGCATGCCAATGCTGCTCTTTTTAGAACCCGCACATGGATTTGTGCCAAAACGCGTTTTAAGCATGCATATGCAACTTTTGGTAGACGCGGATGCAGTTTTCTGCAAAACCACACGATATGCATGCAAATGGTGCTTTTGGCAGAACGCGCGTGTGGATTTCTACCAAACGACGTGAAAAGCATGCCAATGCTGCTCTTTATAGAACCCGCACATGGATTTGTGCCAAAACGCGTTTTAAGCATGCATATGCAGTTTTGGTAGACGCGGATGCAGTTTTCTGCAAAACCACACGATATGCATGCAAATGGTGCTTTTGGCAGAACGCGCCTGTGGATTTCTACCAAACAACGTGAAATGCATGCCAATGCTGCTCTTTTAAGAACCCTCACATGGATTTGTGCCAAAACGCGTTTTAAGCATTCATATGCAACTTTTGGTAGACGTGGATGCAGTTTTCTGAAAAACCACACGATATGCATGCAAATGGTGCTTTTGGCAGAACGCGCGTGTGGATTTCTACCAAACGACGTGAAAAGCATGCCAATGCTGCTCTTTTTAGAACCCGCACATGGATTTGTGCCAAAACACGTTTTAAGCATGCATATGCAACTTTGGTAGACGCGGAAGCAGTTTTCTGCAAAACCACACGATATGCATGCAAATGGTGCTTTTGGCAGAACGCGCGTGTGGATTTTTACCAAACGACGTGAAAAGCATGCCCATGCTGCTCTTTTTAGCACCCGCACATGGATTTGTGTCAAAACCCGTTTTAAGCATGCATATGCACTTTTTGGTAGACGCGGATGCAGTTTTCTGCAAAACCACACGATATGCATGCAAATGGCGCTTTTGGCAGAACGCGCGCGTGGATTTCTACCAAACGACGTGAAAAGCATGCCAATGCTGCTCTTTTTAGAAACCGCACAGTGATTTGTGCCAAAACGCGTTTTAAGCAAGCACATGCACTTTTTGGTAGACGCGGATGCAGTTTTCTGCAATACCACACGATATGCATGCAAATGGTGCTTTTGGCAGAACGCGCCTGTGGATTTATACCAAACGACGTGAAAAGCATGCCAATGCTGCTCTTTTTAGAATCCTCACATGGATTTGTGCCAAAACGCGTTTTAAGCATTCATATGCAACTTTTGGTAGACGCGGACGCAGTTTTCTGCAAAACCACACGATATGCATGCAAATGGTGCTTTTGGCAGAACGCGCGTGTGGATTTCTACCAAACGACGTGAAAAGCATGCCAATGCTGCTCTTTTTAGAACCCGCACATGGATTTGTGCCAAAACACGTTTTAAGCAAGCATATGCAACTTTGGTAGACGCGGATGCAGTTTTCTGCAAAACCACACGATATGCATGCAAATGGTGCTTTTGGCAGAACGCGCGTGTGGATTTCTACCAAACGACGTGAAAAGCATGCCCATGCTGCTATTTTTAGCACCCGCACATGGATTTGTGCCAAAACCCGTTTTAAGCATGCATATGCATCTTTTGGTAGACGCGGATGCAGTTCTCTGCAAAACCACACGATATGCATGCAAATGGTGCTTTTGGCAGAACGCGCGTGTGGATTTCTACCAAACGACGTGAAAAGCATGCCAATGCTGCTCGTTTTAGAAACCGCACAGTGATTTGTGCCAAAACGCGTTTTAAGCAAGCACATGCACTTTTTGGTAGACGCGGATGCAGTTTTCTGCAAAACCACACGATATGCATGCAAATGGTGCTTTTGGCAGAACGCGCGTGTGGATTTCTACCAAACTACGTGAAAAGCATGCCAATGCTGCTCTTTTTAGAACCCGCACATGGATTTGTGCCAAAACGCGTTTTAAGCATGCATATGCAACCTTTGGTAGACGCGGATGCAGTTTTCTGCAAAACCACACGAAATGCATGCAAATGGTGCTTTTGGCAGAACGCGCGTGTGGATTTCTACCAAACGACGTGAAAAGCATGCCAATGCTGCTCTTTTTAGAACCCGCACATGGATTTGTGCCAAAACGCGTTTTAAGCATGCATATGCAACTTTGGTAGACGCGGATGCAGTTTTCTGCAAAACCACGCGATATGCATGCAAATGGTGCTTTTGGCAGAACGCCCGTGTGGATTTCTACCAAACGACGTGAAAAGCATGCCAATGCTGCTCTTTTTAGAACCCGCACATGGATTTGTGCCAAAACGCGTTTAAAGCATGCATATGCAACTTTTGGTAGACGCGGATGCAGTTTTCTGCAAAACCACACGATATGCATGCAAATGGTGCTTTTGGCAGAACGCGCGTGTGGATTTCTACCAAACGACGTGAAAAGCATGCCCATGCTGCTCTTTTTAGCACCCGCACATGTATTTGTGCCAAAACCCGTTTTAAGCATGCATATGCATCTTTTGGTAGACGCGGATGCAGTTTTCTGCAAACCACACGATATGCATGCAAATGGTGCTTTTGGCAGAACGCGCGTGTGGATTTTTATCAAACGACGTGAAAAGCATGCCGATGCTGCTCTTTTTAGCACCCGCACATGAATTTGTGCCAAAACCCGTTTTAAGCATGCATATGCATCTTTTGGTAGACGCGGATGCAGTTTTCTGCAAAACCACACGATATGCATGCAAATGGTGCTTTTTGCTGAACGCGCGTGTGGATTTCTACCAAACGACGTGAAAAGCATGCCAATGCTGCTCTTTTTAGAACCCGCACATGGATTTGTGCCAAAACCTGTTTTAAGCATGCATATGCATCTTTTGGTAGACGAGGATGCAGTTTTCTGCAAAACCACACGATATGCATGCAAATGGTGCTTTTGGCAGAACGCGCCTGTGGATTTCTACCAAACAACGTGAAATGCATGCCAATGCTGCTCTTTTAAGAACCCTCACATGGATTTGTGCCAAAACGCGTTTTAAGCATTCATATGCAACTTTTGGTAGACGTGGATGCAGTTTTCTGAAAAACCACACGATATGCATGCAAATGGTGCTTTTGGCAGAACGCGCGTGTGGATTTCTACCAAACGACGTGAAAAGCATGCCAATGCTGCTCTTTTTAGAACCCGCACATGGATTTGTGCCAAAACACGTTTTAAGCATGCATATGCAACTTTGGTAGACGCGGAAGCAGTTTTCTGCAAAACCACACGATATGCATGCAAATGGTGCTTTTGGCAGAACGCGCGTGTGGATTTTTACCAAACGACGTGAAAAGCATGCCCATGCTGCTCTTTTTAGCACCCGCACATGGATTTGTGTCAAAACCCGTTTTAAGCATGCATATGCACTTTTTGGTAGACGCGGATGCAGTTTTCTGCAAAACCACACGATATGCATGCAAATGGCGCTTTTGGCAGAACGCGCGCGTGGATTTCTACCAAACGACGTGAAAAGCATGCCAATGCTGCTCTTTTTAGAAACCGCACAGTGATTTGTGCCAAAACGCGTTTTAAGCAAGCACATGCACTTTTTGGTAGACGCGGATGCAGTTTTCTGCAATACCACACGATATGCATGCAAATGGTGCTTTTGGCAGAACGCGCCTGTGGATTTATACCAAACGACGTGAAAAGCATGCCAATGCTGCTCTTTTTAGAATCCTCACATGGATTTGTGCCAAAACGCGTTTTAAGCATTCATATGCAACTTTTGGTAGACGCGGACGCAGTTTTCTGCAAAACCACACGATATGCATGCAAATGGTGCTTTTGGCAGAACGCGCGTGTGGATTTCTACCAAACGACGTGAAAAGCATGCCAATGCTGCTCTTTTTAGAACCCGCACATGGATTTGTGCCAAAACACGTTTTAAGCAAGCATATGCAACTTTGGTAGACGCGGATGCAGTTTTCTGCAAAACCACACGATATGCATGCAAATGGTGCTTTTGGCAGAACGCGCGTGTGGATTTCTACCAAACGACGTGAAAAGCATGCCCATGCTGCTATTTTTAGCACCCGCACATGGATTTGTGCCAAAACCCGTTTTAAGCATGCATATGCATCTTTTGGTAGACGCGGATGCAGTTCTCTGCAAAACCACACGATATGCATGCAAATGGTGCTTTTGGCAGAACGCGCGTGTGGATTTCTACCAAACGACGTGAAAAGCATGCCAATGCTGCTCGTTTTAGAAACCGCACAGTGATTTGTGCCAAAACGCGTTTTAAGCAAGCACATGCACTTTTTGGTAGACGCGGATGCAGTTTTCTGCAAAACCACACGATATGCATGCAAATGGTGCTTTTGGCAGAACGCGCGTGTGGATTTCTACCAAACTACGTGAAAAGCATGCCAATGCTGCTCTTTTTAGAACCCGCACATGGATTTGTGCCAAAACGCGTTTTAAGCATGCATATGCAACCTTTGGTAGACGCGGATGCAGTTTCTGCAAAACCACACGAAATGCATGCAAATGGTGCTTTTGGCAGAACGCGCGTGTGGATTTCTACCAAACGACGTGAAAAGCATGCCAATGCTGCTCTTTTTAGAACCCGCACATGGATTTGTGCCAAAACGCGTTTTAAGCATGCATATGCAACTTTGGTAGACGCGGATGCAGTTTTCTGCAAAACCACGCGATATGCATGCAAATGGTGCTTTTGGCAGAACGCCCGTGTGGATTTCTACCAAACGACGTGAAAAGCATGCCAATGCTGCTCTTTTTAGAACCCGCACATGGATTTGTGCCAAAACGCGTTTAAAGCATGCATATGCAACTTTTGGTAGACGCGGATGCAGTTTTCTGCAAAACCACACGATATGCATGCAAATGGTGCTTTTGGCAGAACGCGCGTGTGGATTTCTACCAAACGACGTGAAAAGCATGCCCATGCTGCTCTTTTTAGCACCCGCACATGTATTTGTGCCAAAACCCGTTTTAAGCATGCATATGCATCTTTTGGTAGACGCGGATGCAGTTTTCTGCAAAACCACACGATATGCATGCAAATGGTGCTTTTGGCAGAACGCGCGTGTGGATTTTTATCAAACGACGTGAAAAGCATGCCGATGCTGCTCTTTTTAGCACCCGCACATGAATTTGTGCCAAAACCCGTTTTAAGCATGCATATGCATCTTTTGGTAGACGCGGATGCAGTTTTCTGCAAAACCACACGATATGCATGCAAATGGTGCTTTTTGCTGAACGCGCGTGTGGATTTCTACCAAACGACGTGAAAAGCATGCCAATGCTGCTCTTTTTAGAACCCGCACATGTATTTGTCCCAAAACGCGTTCTAAGCATGCATATGCAACTTTTGGTAGACGCGGATGCAGTTTTCTGCAAAACCACACGATATGCATGCAAATGGTGCTTTTGGCAGAACGCGCGTGTGGATTTCTACCAAACTACGTGAAAAGCATGCCAATGCTGCTCTTTTTAGAACCCGCACATGGATTTGTGCCAAAACCTGTTTTAAGCATGCATATGCATCTTTTGGTAGACGAGGATGCAGTTTTCTGCAAAACCACACGATATGCATGCAAATGGTGCTTTTTGCTGAACGCGCGTGTGGATTTCTACCAAACGACGTGAAAAGCATGCCAATGCTGCTCTTTTTAGAACCCGCACATGTATTTGTCCCAAAACGCGTTTTAAGCATGCATATGCAACTTTTTGTAGACGCGGATGCAGTTTTCTGCAAAACCACACGATATGCATGCAAATGGTGCTTTTGGGAGAACGCCCGTGTGGATGTCTACCAAACGACGTGAAAAGCATGCCAATGCTGCTCTTTTTAGAACCCGCACATGGATTTGTGCCAAAACGCGTTTTAAGCATGCATATGCAACTTTTGGTAGACGCGGATGCAGTTTTCTGCAAAACCACACGATATGCATGCAAATGGTGCTTTTGGCAGAACGCGCGTGTGGATTTCTACCAAACGACGTGAAAAGCATGCCAATGCTGCTCTTTATAGAACCCGCACATGGATTTGTGCCAAAACGCGTTTTAAGCATGCATATGCAGTTTTTGGTAGACGCGGATGCAGTTTTCTGCAAAACCACACGATATGCATGCAAATGGTGCTTTTGGCAGAACGCGCCTGTGGATTTCTACCAAACAACGTGAAATGCATGCCAATGCTGCTCTTTTAAGAACCCTCACATGGATTTGTGCCAAAACGCGTTTTAAGCATTCATATGCAACTTTTGGTAGACGTGGATGCAGTTTTCTGAAAAACCACACGATATGCATGCAAATGGTGCTTTTGGCAGAACGCGCGTGTGGATTTCTACCAAACGACGTGAAAAGCATGCCAATGCTGCTCTTTTTAGAACCCGCACATGGATTTGTGCCAAAACACGTTTTAAGCATGCATATGCAACTTTGGTAGACGCGGAAGCAGTTTTCTGCAAAACCACACGATATGCATGCAAATGGTGCTTTTGGCAGAACGCGCGTGTGGATTTTTACCAAACGACGTGAAAAGCATGCCCATGCTGCTCTTTTTAGCACCCGCACATGGATTTGTGTCAAAACCCGTTTTAAGCATGCATATGCACTTTTGGTAGACGCGGATGCAGTTTTCTGCAAAACCACACGATATGCATGCAAATGGTGCTTTTGGCAGAACGCGCGCGTGGATTTCTACCAAACGACGTGAAAAGCATGCCAATGCTGCTCTTCTTAGAACCCGCACATGTGTTTGTCCCAAAACGCGTTTTAAGCATGCATATGCAACTTTTGGTAGACGCGGATGCAGTTTTCTGCAAAACCACACGATATGCAAGCAAATGGTGCTTTTGGCAGAACGCGCGTGTGGATTTCTACCAAACTACGTGAAAAGCATGCCAATGCTGCTCTTTTTAGAACCCGCACATGGATTTGTGCCAAAACGCATTTTAAGCATGCATATGCAACTTTTGGTAGACGCGGATGCAGTTTTCTGCAAAACCACACGATATGCATGCAAATGGTGCTTTTGGCAGAACGCGCGTGTGGATTTCAACCAAACGACGTGAAAAGCATGCCAATGCTGCTCTTTTTAGAACCCGCACATGGATTTGTGCCAAAACGCGTTTTAAGCATGCATATGCAACTTTGGTAGACGCGGATGCAGTTTTCTGCAAAACCACACGATATGCATGCAAATGGTGCTTTTGGCAGAACGCGCGTGTGGATTTCTACCAAACGACGTGAAAAGCATGCCAATGCTGCTCTTTTTAGAACCCGCACATGGATTTGTGCCAAAACGCGTTTAAAGCATGCATATGCAACTTTTGGTAGACGCGGATGCAGTTTTCTGCAAAACCACACGATATGCATGCAAATGGTGCTTTTGGCAGAACGCGCGTGTGGATTTCTACCAAACGACGTGATAAGCATGAACATGCTGCTCTTTTTAGCACCTGCACATGGATTTGTGCCAAAACGCGTTTTAAGCAAGCACATGCACTTTTTGGTAGACGCGGATGCAGTTTTCTGCAAAACCACACGATATGCATGCAAATGGTGCTTTTGGCTGAACGCGCGCGTGAATTTCTACCAAACGACGTGAAAAGCATGCCAATGCTGCTCTTTTTAGAACCCGCACATGGATTTGTGCCAAAACGCGTTTTAGGCATGCATATGCATCTTTTGGTAGACGCGGATGCAGTTTTCTGCAAAACCACACGATATGCATGCAAATGGTGCTTTTGGCAGAACGCCCGTGTGGATTTCTACCAAACGACGTGAAAAGCATGCCAATGCTGCTCTTTTTAGAACCCGCACATGGATTTGTGCCAAAACCCGTTTAAAGGATGCATATGCATCTTTTGGTAGACGCGGATGCAGTTTTCTGCAAAACCACACGATATGAATGCAAATGGTGCTTTTGGCAGAACGCGCGTGTGGATTTCTACCAAACGACGTGAAAAGCATGCCAATGCTGCTGTTTTTAGCAACCGCACATAGATTTGTGCCAAAACGCGTTTTAAGCATGCATATGCATCTTTTGGTAGACGCGGATGCAGTTTTCTGCAAAACCACACGATATGCATGCAAATGGTGCTTTTGGCAGAACGCCCGTGTGGATTTCTACCAAACGACGTGAAAAGCATGCCAATGCTGCTCTTTTTAGAACCCGCACATGGATTTGTGCCAAAACGCGTTTTAAGCATGCATATGCAACTTTTGGTAGACGCGGATGCAGTTTTCTGCAAAACCACATGATATGCATGCAAATGGTGCTTTTGGCAGAACGCGCGTGTGGATTTCTACCAAACGACGTGAAAAGCATGCCAATGCTGCTTTTCTTAGAACCCGCACATGGTCTTGTGCCAAAACGCGTTTTAAGCATGCATATGCATCTTTTGGTAGACGCGAATGCAGTTTTCTGCAAAACCACACGATATGCATGCAGAGGGTGCTTTTGGCAGAACGCGCGTGTGGATTTCTACCAAACGACGTGAAACGCACACCGATGCTGCTCTTTTTCGCACCTGCACATGGATTTGTGCCAAAACGCGTTTTAAGCAAGCACATGCACTTTTTGGTAGACGCGGATGCAGTTTTCTGCAAAACCACACGATATGCATGCAAATGGTGCTTTTGGCAGAACGCGCGCGTGGATTTCTACCAAACGACGTGAAAAGCATGCCAATGCTGCTCTTTTTAGAAACCGCACAGTGATTTGTGCCAAAATGCGTTTTTAAGAAAGCACATGCACTTTTTGGTAGACGCGGATGCAGTTTTCTGCAATACCACACGATATGCATGCAAATGGTGCTTTTGGCAGAACGCGCGTGTGGATTTCTACAAACGACGTGAAAAGCATGCCAATGCTGCTCTTTTTAGAGCCCGCACAAGGATTTGTGCCAAAACGCGTTTTAAGCATGCATATGCATCTTTTGGTAGACGCGGATGCAGTTTTCTGCAAAACCACACGATTTGCATGCAAATGGTGCTTTTGGCAGAACGCGCGTGTGGATTTTTATCAAACGACGTGAAAAGCATGCCGATGCTGCTCTTTTTAGCACCCGCACATGAATTTGTGCCAAAACCCGTTTTAAGCATGCATATGCATCTTTTGGTAGACGCGGATGCAGTTTTCTGCAAAACCACACGATATGCATGCAAATGGTGCTTTTGCTGAACGCGCGTGTGGATTTCTACCAAACGACGTGAAAAGCATGCCAATGCTGCTCTTTTTAGAACCCGCACATGTATTTGTCCCAAAACGCGTTCTAAGCATGCATATGCAACTTTTGGTAGACGCGGATGCAGTTTTCTGCAAAACCACACGATATGCATGCAAATGGTGCTTTTGCAGAACGCGCGTGCGGATTTCTACCAAACTACGTGAAAAGCATGCCAATGCTGCTCTTTTTAGAACCCGCACATGGATTTGTGCCAAAACCTGTTTTAAGCATGCATATGCATCTTTTGGTAGACGAGGATGCAGTTTTCTGCAAAACCACACGATATGCATGCAAATGGTGCTTTTTGCTGAACGCGCGTGTGGATTTCTACCAAACGACGTGAAAAGCATGCCAATGCTGCTCTTTTTAGAACCCGCACATGTATTTGTCCCAAAAACGCGTTTTAAGCATGCATATGCAACTTTTTGTAGACGCGGATGCAGTTTTCTGCAAAACCACACGATATGCATGCAAATGGTGCTTTTGGGAGAACGCCCGTGTGGATGTCTACCAAACGACGTGAAAAGCATGCCAATGCTGCTCTTTTTAGAACCCGCACATGGATTTGTGCCAAAACGCGTTTTAAGCATGCATATGCAACTTTTGGTAGACGCGGATGCAGTTTTCTGCAAAACCACACGATATGCATGCAAATGGTGCTTTTGGCAGAACGCGCGTGTGGATTTCTACCAAACGACGTGAAAGAGCATGCGAATGCTGCTCTTTAGAGAACCCGCACATGGATTTGTGCCAAAACGCGTTTTTAAGCATGCATATGCAGTTTTTGGTAGACGCGGATGCAGTTTTCTGCAAAACCACACGATATGCATGCAAATGGTGCTTTTGCAGAACGCGCCTGTGGATTTCTACCAAACAACGTGAAATGCATGCCAATGCTGCTCTTTTAAGAACCCTCACATGGATTTGTGCCAAAACGCGTTTTAAGCATTCATATGCAACTTTTGGTAGACGTGGATGCAGTTTTCTGAAAAACCACACGACATGCATGCAAATGGTGCTTTTGGCAGAACGCGCGTGTGGATTTCTACCAAACGACGTGAAAAGCATGCCAATGCTGCTCTTTTTAGAACCCGCACATGGATTTGTGCCAAAACACGTTTTAAGCATGCATATGCAACTTTGGTAGACGCGGAAGCAGTTTTCTGCAAAACCACACGATATGCATGCAAATGGTGCTTTTGGCAGAACGCGCGTGTGATTTTTACCAAACGACGTGAAAAGCATGCCCATGCTGCTCTTTTTAGCACCCGCACATGGATTTGTGTCAAAACCCGTTTTAAGCATGCATATGCACTTTTTGGTAGACGCGGATGCAGTTTCTGCAAAACCACACGATATGCATGCAAATGGTGCTTTTGGCAGAACGCGCGCGTGGATTTCTACCAAACGACGTGAAAAGCATGCCAATGCTGCTCTTTTTAGAACCCGCACATGTGTTTGTCCCAAAACGCGTTTTAAGCATGCATATGCAACTTTTGGTAGACGCGGATGCAGTTTTCTGCAAAACCACACGATATGCAAGCAAATGGTGCTTTTGCAGAACGCGCGTGTGGATTTCTACCAAACTACGTGAAAAGCATGCCAATGCTGCTCTTTTTAGAACCCGCACATGGATTTGTGCCAAAACGCATTTTAAGCATGCATATGCAACTTTTGGTAGACGCGGATGCAGTTTTCTGCAAAACCACACGATATGCATGCAAATGGTGCTTTTGGCAGAACGCGCGTGTGGATTTCTACCAAACGACGTGAAAAGCATGCCAATGCTGCTCTTTTTAGAACCCGCACATGGATTTGTGCCAAAACGCGTTTTAAGCATGCATATGCAACTTTGGTAGACGCGGATGCAGTTTTCTGCAAACCACACGATATGCATGCAAATGGTGCTTTTGGCAGAACGCGCGTGTGGATTTCTACCAAACGACGTGAAAAGCATGCCAATGCTGCTCTTTTTAGAACCCGCACATGGATTTGTGCCAAAACGCGTTTAAAGCATGCATATGCAACTTTTGGTAGACGCGGATGCAGGTTTTCTGCAAAACCACACGATATGCATGCAAATGGTGCTTTTGGCAGAACGCGCGTGTGGATTTCTACCAAACGACGTGATAAGCATGAACATGCTGCTCTTTTTAGCACCTGCACATGGATTTGTGCCAAAACGCGTTTTAAGCAAGCACATGCACTTTTGGTAGACGCGGATGCAGTTTTCTGCAAAACCACACGATATGCATGCAAATGGTGCTTTTGGCTGAACGCGCGCGTGAATTTCTACCAAACGACGTGAAAAGCATGCCAATGCTGCTCTTTTTAGAACCCGCACATGGATTTGTGCCAAAACGCGTTTTAGGCATGCATATGCATCTTTTGGTAGACGCGGATGCAGTTTTCTGCAAAACCACACGATATGCATGCAAATGGTGCTTTTGGCAGAACGCCCGTGTGGATTTCTACCAACGACGTGAAAAGCATGCCAATGCTGCTCTTTTAGAACCCGCACATGGATTTGTGCCAAAACCCGTTTAAAGGATGCATATGCATCTTTTGGTAGACGCGGATGCAGTTTTCTGCAAAACCACACGATATGCATGCAAATGGTGCTTTTGGCAGAACGCGCGTGTGGATTTCTACCAAACGACGTGAAAAGCATGCCAATGCTGCTGTTTTTAGCAACCGCACATAGATTTGTGCCAAAACGCGTTTTAAGCATGCATATGCATCTTTTGGTAGACGCGGATGCAGTTTTCTGCAAAACCACACGATATGCATGCAAATGGTGCTTTTGGCAGAACGCCGTGTGGATTTCTACCAAACGACGTGAAAAGCATGCCAATGCTGCTCTTTTTAGAACCCGCACATGGATTTGTGCCAAAACGCGTTTTAAGCATGCATATGCAACTTTTGGTAGACGCGGATGCAGTTTTCTGCAAAACACATGATATGCATGCAAATGGTGCTTTTGGCAGAACGCGCGTGTGGATTTCTACCAAACGACGTGAAAAGCATGCCAATGCTGCTTTTCTTAGAACCCGCACATGGTCTTGTGCCAAAACGCGTTTTAAGCATGCATATGCATCTTTTGGTAGACGCGGAATGCAGTTTTCTGCAAAACCACACGATATGCATGCAGAGGGTGCTTTTGGCAGAACGCGCGTGTGGATTTCTACCAAACGACGTGAAACGCACACCGATGCTGCTCTTTTTCGCACCTGCACATGGATTTGTGCCAAACGCGTTTTAAGCAAGCACATGCACTTTTTGGTAGACGCGGATGCAGTTTTCTGCAAAACCACACGATATGCATGCAAATGGTGCTTTTGGCAGAACGCGCGCGTGGATTTCTACCAAACGGACGTGAAAAGCATGCCAATGCTGCTCTTTTTAGAAACCGCACAGTGATTTGTGCCAAAATGCGTTTTAAGCAAGCACATGCACTTTTTGGTAGACGCGGATGCAGTTTTCTGCAATACCACACGATATGCATGCAAATGGTGCTTTTGGCAGAACGCGCGTGTGGATTTCTACCAAACGACGTGAAAAGCATGCCAATGCTGCTCTTTTAGAGCCCGCACATGGATTTGTGCCCAAAACGCGTTTTAAGCATGCATATGCATCTTTTGGTAGACGCGGATGCAGTTTTCTGCAAAACAACACGATTTGCATGCAAATGGTGCTTTTGGCAGAACGCGCGTGTGGATTTTTATCAAACGACGTGAAAAGCATGCCGATGCTGCTCTTTTTAGCACCCGCACATGAATTTGTGCCAAAACCCGTTTTAAGCATGCATATGCATCTTTTGGTAGACGCGGATGCAGTTTCTGCAAAACCACACGATATGCATGCAAATGGTGCTTTTTGCTGAACGCGCGTGTGGATTTCTACCAAACGACGTGAAAAGCATGCCAATGCTGCTCTTTTTAGAACCCGCACATGTATTTGTCCCAAAACGCGTTCTAAGCATGCATATGCAACTTTTGGTAGACGCGGATGCAGTTTTCTGCAAAACCACACGATATGCATGCAAATGGTGCTTTTGGCAGAACGCGCGTGCGGATTTCTACCAAACTACGTGAAAAGCATGCCAATGCTGCTCTTTTTAGAACCCGCACATGGATTTGTGCCAAAACCTGTTTTAAGCATGCATATGCATCTTTTGGTAGACGAGGATGCAGTTTTCTGCAAAACCACACGATATGCATGCAAATGGTGCTTTTTGCTGAACGCGCGTGTGGATTTCTACCAACGACGTGAAAAGCATGCCAATGCTGCTCTTTTTAGAACCCGCACATGTATTTGTCCCAAAACGCGTTTTAAGCATGCATATGCAACTTTTTGTAGACGCGGATGCAGTTTTCTGCAAAACCACACGATATGCATGCAAATGGTGCTTTTGGGAGAACGCCCGTGTGGATGTCTACCAAACGACGTGAAAAGCATGCCAATGCTGCTCTTTTTAGAACCCGCACATGGATTTGTGCCAAAACGCGTTTTAAGCATGCATATGCCAATTTTGGTAGACGCGGATGCAGTTTTCTGCAAAACCACACGATATGCATGCAAATGGTGTTTTTGGCAGAACGCGCGTGTGGATTTCTACCAAACGACGTGAAAAGCATGCCAATGCTGCTCTTTTTAGAACCCGCACATGGATTTGTGCCAAAACGCGTTTTAAGCATGCATATGCATCTTTTGGTAGACGCGGATGCAGTTTTCTGCAAAACCACACGATATGCATGCAAATGGTGCTTTTGGCAGAACGCCCGTGTGGATTTCTACCAAACGACGTGAAAAGCATGCCAATGCTGCTCTTTTTAGAACCCGCACATGGATTTGTGCCAAAACCCGTTTAAAGGATGCATATGCATCTTTTGGTAGACGCGGATGCAGTTTTCTGCAAAACCACACGATATGCATGCAAATGGTGCTTTTGGCAGAACGCGCGTGTGGATTTCTACCAAACGACGTGAAAAGCATGCCAATGCTGCTGTTTTTAGCAACCGCACATAGATTTGTGCCAAAACGCGTTTTAAGCATGCATATGCATCTTTTGGTAGACGCGGATGCAGTTTTCTGCAAAACCACACGATATGCATGCAAATGGTGCTTTTGGCAGAACGCCCGTGTGGATTTCTACCAAACGACGTGAAAAGCATGCCAATGCTGCTCTTTTTAGAACCCGCACATGGATTTGTGCCAAAACGCGTTTTAAGCATGCATATGCAACTTTTGGTAGACGCGCATGCAGTTTTCTACAAAACCACATGATATGCATGCAAATGGTGCTTTTGGCAGAACGCGCGTGTGGATTTCTACCAAACGACGTGAAAAGCATGCCAATGCTGCTTTTCTTAGAACCCGCACATGGTCTTGTGCCAAAACGCGTTTTAAGCATGCATATGCATCTTTTGGTAGACGCGAATGCAGTTTTCTGCAAAACCACACGATATGCATGCAGAGGGTGCTTTTGGCAGAACGCGCGTGTGGATTTCTACCAAACGACGTGAAACGCACACCGATGCTGCCCTTTTTCGCACCTGCACATGGATTTGTGCCAAAACGCGTTTTAAGCAAGCACATGCACTTTTTGGTAGACGCGGATGCAGTTTTCTGCAAAACCACACGATATGCATGCAAATGGTGCTTTTGGCAGAACGCGCGCGTGGATTTCTACCAAACGACGTGAAAAGCATGCCAATGCTGCTCTTTTTAGAAACCGCACAGTGATTTGTGCCAAAATGCGTTTTAAGCAAGCACATGCACTTTTTGGTAGACGCGGATGCAGTTTTCTGCAATACCACACGATATGCATGCAAATGGTGCTTTTGGCAGAACGCGCGTGTGGATTTCTACCAAACGACGTGAAAAGCATGCCAATGCTGCTCTTTTTAGAGCCCGCACATGGATTTGTGCCAAAACGCGTTTTAAGCATGCATATGCATCTTTTGGTAGACGCGGATGCAGTTTTCTGCAAAACCACACGATTTGCATGCAAATGGTGCTTTTGGCAGAACGCGCGTGTGGATTTTTATCAAACGACGTGAAAAGCATGCCGATGCTGCTCTTTTTAGCACCCGCACATGAATTTGTGCCAAAACCCGTTTTAAGCATGCATATGCATCTTTTGGTAGACGCGGATGCAGTTTTCTGCAAAACCACACGATATGCATGCAAATGGTGCTTTTTGCTGAACGCGCGTGTGGATTTCTACCAAACGACGTGAAAAGCATGCCAATGCTGCTCTTTTTAGAACCCGCACATGTATTTGTCCCAAAACGCGTTTTAAGCATGCATATGCAACTTTTTGTAGACGCGGATGCAGTTTTCTGCAAAACCACACGATATGCATGCAAATGGTGCTTTTGGGAGAACGCCCGTGTGGATGTCTACCAAACGACGTGAAAAGCATGCCAATGCTGCTCTTTTTAGAACCCGCACATGGATTTGTGCCAAAACACGTTTTAAGCATGCATATGCAACTTTTGGTAGACGCGGATGCAGTTTTCTGCAAAACCACACGATATGCATGCAAATGGTGCTTTTGGCAGAACGCGCGTGTGGATTTCTACCAAACGACGTGAAAAGCATGCCAATGCTGCTCTTTATAGAACCCGCACATGGATTTGTGCCAAAACGCGTTTTAAGCATGCATATGCAGTTTTTGGTAGACGCGGATGCAGTTTTCTGCAAAACCACACGATATGCATGCAAATGGTGCTTTTGGCAGAACGCGCCTGTGGATTTCTACCAAACAACGTGAAATGCATGCCAATGCTGCTCTTTTAAGAACCCTCACATGGATTTGTGCCAAAACGCGTTTTAAGCATTCATATGCAACTTTTGGTAGACGTGGATGCAGTTTTCTGAAAAACCACACGATGTGCATGCAAATGGTGCTTTTGGCAGAACGCCCGTGTGGATTTCTACCAAACGACGTGAAAAGCATGCCAATGCTGCTCTTTTTAGAACCCGCACATGGATTTGTGCCAAAACACGTTTTAAGCATGCATATGCAACTTTGGTAGACGCGGAAGCAGTTTTCTGCAAAACCACACGATATGCATGCAAATGGTGCTTTTGGCAGAACGCGCGTGTGGATTTTTACCAAACGACGTGAAAAGCATGCCCATGCTGCTCTTTTTAGCACCCGCACATGGATTTGTGTCAAAACCCGCTTTAAGCATGCATATGCACTTTTTGGTAGACGTGGATGCAGTTTTCTGCAAAACCACACGATATGCATGCAAATGGTGCTTTTGGCAGAACGCGCGCGTGGATTTCTACCAAACGACGTGAAAAGCATGCCAATGCTGCTCTTTTTAGAACCCGCACATGTGTTTGTCCCAAAACGCGTTTTAAGCATGCATATGCAACTTTTGGTAGACGCGGATGCAGTTTTCTGCAAAACCACACGATATGCAAGCAAATGGTGCTTTTGGCAGAACGCGCGTGTGGATTTCTACCAAACTACGTGAAAAGCATGCCAATGCTGCTCTTTTTAGAACCCGCACATGGATTTGTGCCAAAACGCATTTTAAGCATGCATATGCAACTTTTGGTAGACGCGGATGCAGTTTTCTGCAAAACCACACGATATGCATGCAAATGGTGCTTTTGGCAGAACGCGCGTGTGGATTTCTACCAAACGACGTGAAAAGCATGCCAATGCTGCTCTTTTTAGAACCCGCACATGGATTTGTGCCAAAACGCGTTTTAAGCATGCATATGCAACTTTGGTAGACGCGGATGCAGTTTTCTGCAAAACCACACGATATGCATGCAAATGGTGCTTTTGGCAGAACGCGCGTGTGGATTTCTACCAAACGACGTGAAAAGCATGCCAATGCTGCTCTTTTTAGAACCCGCACATGGATTTGTGCCAAAACGCGTTTAAAGCATGCATATGCAACTTTTGGTAGACGCGGATGCAGTTTTCTGCAAAACCACACGATATGCATGCAAATGGTGCTTTTGGCAGAACGCGCGTGTGGATTTCTACCAAACGACGTGATAAGCATGAACATGCTGCTCTTTTTAGCACCTGCACATGGATTTGTGCCAAAACGCGTTTTAAGCAAGCACATGCACTTTTTGGTAGACGCGGATGCAGTTTTCTGCAAAACCACACGATATGCATGCAAATGGTGCTTTTGGCTGAACGCGCGCGTGAATTTCTACCAAACGACGTGAAAAGCATGCCAATGCTGCTCTTTTTAGAACCCGCACATGGATTTGTGCCAAAACGCGTTTTAAGCATGCATATGCATCTTTTGGTAGACGCGGATGCAGTTTTCTGCAAAACCACACGATATGCATGCAAATGGTGCTTTTGGCAGAACGCCCGTGTGGATTTCTACCAAACGACGTGAAAAGCATGCCAATGCTGCTCTTTTTAGAACCCGCACATGGATTTGTGCCAAAACCCGTTTAAAGGATGCATATGCATCTTTTGGTAGACGCGGATGCAGTTTTCTGCAAAACCACACGATATGCATGCAAATGGTGCTTTTGGCAGAACGCGCGTGTGGATTTCTACCAAACGACGTGAAAAGCATGCCAATGCTGCTGTTTTTAGCAACCGCACATAGATTTGTGCCAAAACGCGTTTTAAGCATGCATATGCATCTTTTGGTAGACGCGGATGCAGTTTTCTGCAAAACCACACGATATGCATGCAAATGGTGCTTTTTGCTGAACGCGCGTGTGGATTTCTACCAAACGACGTGAAAAGCATGCCAATGCTGCTCTTTTTAGAACCCGCACATGTATTTGTCCCAAAACCCGTTTTAAGCATGCATATGCAACTTTTTGTAGACGCGGATGCAGTTTTCTGCAAAACCACATGATATGCATGCAAATGGTGCTTTTGGCAGAACGCGCGTGTGGATTTCTACCAAACGACGTGAAAAGCATGCCAATGCTGCTCTTTTTAGAGCCCGCACATGGATTTGTGCCAAAACGCGTTTTAAGCATGCATATGCATCTTTTGGTAGACGCGGATGCAGTTTTCTGCAAAACCACACGATTTGCATGCAAATGGTGCTTTTGGCAGAACGCGCGTGTGGATTTTTATCAAACGACGTGAAAAGCATGCCGATGCTGCTCTTTTTAGCACCCGCACATGAATTTGTGCCAAAACCCGTTTTAAGCATGCATATGCATCTTTTGGTAGACGCGGATGCAGTTTTCTGCAAAACCACACGATATGCATGCAAATGGTGCTTTTTGCTGAACGCGCGTGTGGATTTCTACCAAACGACGTGAAAAGCATGCCAATGCTGCTCTTTTTAGAACCCGCACATGTATTTGTCCCAAAACGCGTTCTAAGCATGCATATGCAACTTTTGGTAGACGCGGATGCAGTTTTCTGCAAAACCACACGATATGCATGCAAATGGTGCTTTTGGCAGAACGCGCGTGCGGATTTCTACCAAACTACGTGAAAAGCATGCCAATGCTGCTCTTTTTAGAACCCGCACATGGATTTGTGCCAAAACCTGTTTTAAGCATGCATATGCATCTTTTGGTAGACGAGGATGCAGTTTTCTGCAAAACCACACGATATGCATGCAAATGGTGCTTTTTGCTGAACGCGCGTGTGGATTTCTACCAAACGACGTGAAAAGCATGCCAATGCTGCTCTTTTTAGAACCCGCACATGTATTTGTCCCAAAACGCGTTTTAAGCATGCATATGCAACTTTTTGTAGACGCGGATGCAGTTTTCTGCAAAACCACACGATATGCATGCAAATGGTGCTTTTGGGAGAACGCCCGTGTGGATGTCTACCAAACGACGTGAAAAGCATGCCAATGCTGCTCTTTTTAGAACCCGCACATGGATTTGTGCCAAAACGCGTTTTAAGCATGCATATGCAATTTTGGTAGACGCGGATGCAGTTTTCTGCAAAACCACACGATATGCATGCAAATGGTGTTTTTGGCAGAACGCGCGTGTGGATTTCTACCAAACGACGTGAAAAGCATGCCAATGCTGCTCTTTTTAGAACCCGCACATGGATTTGTGCCAAAACGCGTTTTAAGCATGCATATGCATCTTTTGGTAGACGCGGATGCAGTTTTCTGCAAAACCACACGATATGCATGCAAATGGTGCTTTTGGCAGAACGCCCGTGTGGATTTCTACCAAACGACGTGAAAAGCATGCCAATGCTGCTCTTTTTAGAACCCGCACATGGATTTGTGCCAAAACCCGTTTAAAGGATGCATATGCATCTTTTGGTAGACGCGGATGCAGTTTTCTGCAAAACCACACGATATGCATGCAAATGGTGCTTTTGGCAGAACGCGCGTGTGGATTTCTACCAAACGACGTGAAAAGCATGCCAATGCTGCTGTTTTTAGCAACCGCACATAGATTTGTGCCAAAACGCGTTTTAAGCATGCATATGCATCTTTTGGTAGACGCGGATGCAGTTTTCTGCAAAACCACACGATATGCATGCAAATGGTGCTTTTGGCAGAACGCCCGTGTGGATTTCTACCAAACGACGTGAAAAGCATGCCAATGCTGCTCTTTTTAGAACCCGCACATGGATTTGTGCCAAAACGCGTTTTAAGCATGCATATGCAACTTTTGGTAGACGCGCATGCAGTTTTCTGCAAAACCACATGATATGCATGCAAATGGTGCTTTTGGCAGAACGCGCGTGTGGATTTCTACCAAACGACGTGAAAAGCATGCCAATGCTGCTTTTCTTAGAACCCGCACATGGTCTTGTGCCAAAACGCGTTTTAAGCATGCATATGCATCTTTTGGTAGACGCGAATGCAGTTTTCTGCAAAACCACACGATATGCATGCAGAGGGTGCTTTTGGCAGAACGCGCGTGTGGATTTCTACCAAACGACGTGAAACGCACACCGATGCTGCCCTTTTTCGCACCTGCACATGGATTTGTGCCAAAACGCGTTTTAAGCAAGCACATGCACTTTTTGGTAGACGCGGATGCAGTTTTCTGCAAAACCACACGATATGCATGCAAATGGTGCTTTTGGCAGAACGCGCGCGTGGATTTCTACCAAACGACGTGAAAAGCATGCCAATGCTGCTCTTTTTAGAAACCGCACAGTGATTTGTGCCAAAATGCGTTTTAAGCAAGCACATGCACTTTTTGGTAGACGCGGATGCAGTTTTCTGCAATACCACACGATATGCATGCAAATGGTGCTTTTGGCAGAACGCGCGTGTGGATTTCTACCAAACGACGTGAAAAGCATGCCAATGCTGCTCTTTTTAGAGCCCGCACATGGATTTGTGCCAAAACGCGTTTTAAGCATGCATATGCATCTTTTGGTAGACGCGGATGCAGTTTTCTGCAAAACCACACGATTTGCATGCAAATGGTGCTTTTGGCAGAACGCGCGTGTGGATTTTTATCAAACGACGTGAAAAGCATGCCGATGCTGCTCTTTTTAGCACCCGCACATGAATTTGTGCCAAAACCCGTTTTAAGCATGCATATGCATCTTTTGGTAGACGCGGATGCAGTTTTCTGCAAAACCACACGATATGCATGCAAATGGTGCTTTTTGCTGAACGCGCGTGTGGATTTCTACCAAACGACGTGAAAAGCATGCCAATGCTGCTCTTTTTAGAACCCGCACATGTATTTGTCCCAAAACGCGTTTTAAGCATGCATATGCAACTTTTTGTAGACGCGGATGCAGTTTTCTGCAAAACCACACGATATGCATGCAAATGGTGCTTTTGGGAGAACGCCCGTGTGGATGTCTACCAAACGACGTGAAAAGCATGCCAATGCTGCTCTTTTTAGAACCCGCACATGGATTTGTGCCAAAACACGTTTTAAGCATGCATATGCAACTTTTGGTAGACGCGGATGCAGTTTTCTGCAAAACCACACGATATGCATGCAAATGGTGCTTTTGGCAGAACGCGCGTGTGGATTTCTACCAAACGACGTGAAAAGCATGCCAATGCTGCTCTTTATAGAACCCGCACATGGATTTGTGCCAAAACGCGTTTTAAGCATGCATATGCAGTTTTTGGTAGACGCGGATGCAGTTTTCTGCAAAACCACACGATATGCATGCAAATGGTGCTTTTGGCAGAACGCGCCTGTGGATTTCTACCAAACAACGTGAAATGCATGCCAATGCTGCTCTTTTAAGAACCCTCACATGGATTTGTGCCAAAACGCGTTTTAAGCATTCATATGCAACTTTTGGTAGACGTGGATGCAGTTTTCTGAAAAACCACACGATGTGCATGCAAATGGTGCTTTTGGCAGAACGCGCGTGTGGATTTCTACCAAACGACGTGAAAAGCATGCCAATGCTGCTCTTTTTAGAACCCGCACATGGATTTGTGCCAAAACACGTTTTAAGCATGCATATGCAACTTTGGTAGACGCGGAAGCAGTTTTCTGCAAAACCACACGATATGCATGCAAATGGTGCTTTTGGCAGAACGCGCGTGTGGATTTTTACCAAACGACGTGAAAAGCATGCCCATGCTGCTCTTTTTAGCACCCGCACATGGATTTGTGTCAAAACCCGCTTTAAGCATGCATATGCACTTTTTGGTAGACGTGGATGCAGTTTTCTGCAAAACCACACGATATGCATGCAAATGGTGCTTTTGGCAGAACGCGCGCGTGGATTTCTACCAAACGACGTGAAAAGCATGCCAATGCTGCTCTTTTTAGAACCCGCACATGTGTTTGTCCCAAAACGCGTTTTAAGCATGCATATGCAACTTTTGGTAGACGCGGATGCAGTTTTCTGCAAAACCACACGATATGCAAGCAAATGGTGCTTTTGGCAGAACGCGCGTGTGGATTTCTACCAAACTACGTGAAAAGCATGCCAATGCTGCTCTTTTTAGAACCCGCACATGGATTTGTGCCAAAACGCATTTTAAGCATGCATATGCAACTTTTGGTAGACGCGGATGCAGTTTTCTGCAAAACCACACGATATGCATGCAAATGGTGCTTTTGGCAGAACGCGCGTGTGGATTTCTACCAAACGACGTGAAAAGCATGCCAATGCTGCTCTTTTTAGAACCCGCACATGGATTTGTGCCAAAACGCGTTTTAAGCATGCATATGCAACTTTGGTAGACGCGGATGCAGTTTTCTGCAAAACCACACGATATGCATGCAAATGGTGCTTTTGGCAGAACGCGCGTGTGGATTTCTACCAAACGACGTGAAAAGCATGCCAATGCTGCTCTTTTTAGAACCCGCACATGGATTTGTGCCAAAACGCGTTTAAAGCATGCATATGCAACTTTTGGTAGACGCGGATGCAGTTTTCTGCAAAACCACACGATATGCATGCAAATGGTGCTTTTGGCAGAACGCGCGTGTGGATTTCTACCAAACGACGTGATAAGCATGAACATGCTGCTCTTTTTAGCACCTGCACATGGATTTGTGCCAAAACGCGTTTTAAGCAAGCACATGCACTTTTTGGTAGACGCGGATGCAGTTTTCTGCAAAACCACACGATATGCATGCAAATGGTGCTTTTGGCTGAACGCGCGCGTGAATTTCTACCAAACGACGTGAAAAGCATGCCAATGCTGCTCTTTTTAGAACCCGCACATGGATTTGTGCCAAAACGCGTTTTAAGCATGCATATGCATCTTTTGGTAGACGCGGATGCAGTTTTCTGCAAAACCACACGATATGCATGCAAATGGTGCTTTTGGCAGAACGCCCGTGTGGATTTCTACCAAACGACGTGAAAAGCATGCCAATGCTGCTCTTTTTAGAACCCGCACATGGATTTGTGCCAAAACCCGTTTAAAGGATGCATATGCATCTTTTGGTAGACGCGGATGCAGTTTTCTGCAAAACCACACGATATGCATGCAAATGGTGCTTTTGGCAGAACGCGCGTGTGGATTTCTACCAAACGACGTGAAAAGCATGCCAATGCTGCTGTTTTTAGCAACCGCACATAGATTTGTGCCAAAACGCGTTTTAAGCATGCATATGCATCTTTTGGTAGACGCGGATGCAGTTTTCTGCAAAACCACACGATATGCATGCAAATGGTGCTTTTTGCTGAACGCGCGTGTGGATTTCTACCAAACGACGTGAAAAGCATGCCAATGCTGCTCTTTTTAGAACCCGCACATGTATTTGTCCCAAAACCCGTTTTAAGCATGCATATGCAACTTTTTGTAGACGCGCATGCAGTTTTCTGCAAAACCACATGATATGCATGCAAATGGTGCTTTTGGCAGAACGCGCGTGTGGATTTCTACCAAACGACGTGAAAAGCATGCCAATGCTGCTTTTTTTAGAACCCGCACATGGTCTTGTGCCAAAACGCGTTTTAAGCATGCATATGCATCTTTTGGTAGACGCGAATGCAGTTTTCTGCAAAACCACACGATATGCATGCAGAGGGTGCTTTTGGCAGAACGCGCGTGTGGATTTCTACCAAACGACGTGAAACGCACACCGATGCTGCTCTTTTTCGCACCTGCACATGGATTTGTGCCAAAACGCGTTTTAAGCAAGCACACGCACTTTTTGGTAGACGCGGATGCAGTTTTCTGCAAAACCACACGATATGCATGCAAATGGTGCTTTTGGCAGAACGCGCGCGTGGATTTCTACCAAACGACGTGAAAAGCATGCCAATGCTGCTCTTTTTAGAAACCGCACAGTGATTTGTGCCAAAATGCGTTTTAAGCAAGCACATGCACTTTTTGGTAGACGCGGATGCAGTTTTCTGCAATACCACACGATATGCATGCAAATGGTGCTTTTGGCAGAACGCGCGTGTGGATTTCTACCAAACGACGTGAAAAGCATGCCAATGCTGCTCTTTTTAGAGCCCGCACAAGAATTTGTGCCAAAACGCGTTTTAAGCATGCATATGCATCTTTTGGTAGACGCGGATGCAGTTTTCTGCAAAACCACACGATTTGCATGCAAATGGTGCTTTTTGCTGAACGCGCGTGTGGATTTCTACCAAACGACGTGAAAAGCATGCCAATGCTGCTCTTTTTAGAACCCACACATGTATTTGTCCCAAAACGCGTTTTAGGCATGCATATGCAACTTTTGGTAGACGTGGATGCAGTTTTCTGCAAAACCACACGATATGCATGCAAATGGTGCTTTTGGCAGAACGCGCGTGTGGATTTCTACCAAACTACGTTAAAAGCATGCCAATGCTGCTCTTTTTAGAACCCGCACATGGATTTGTGCCAAAACCCGTTTTAAGCATGCATATGCATCTTTTGGTAGACGCGGATGCAGTTTTCTGCAAAACCACACGATATGCATGCAAATGGTGCTTTTTGCTGAACGCGCGTGTGGATTTCTACCAAACGACGTGAAAAGCATGCCAATGCTGCTCTTTTTAGAACCCGCACATGTATTTGTCCCAAAACCCGTTTTAAGCATGCATATGCAACTTTTTGTAGACGCGGATGCAGTTTTCTGCAAAACCACACGATATGCATGCAAATGGTGCTTTTGGCAGAACGCCCGTGTGGATGTCTACCAAACGACGTGAAAAGCATGCCAATGCTGCTCTTTTTAGAACCCGCACATGGATTTGTGCCAAAACGCGTTTTAAGCATGCATATGCAACTTTTGGTAGACGCGGATGCAGTTTTCTGCAAAACCACACGATATGCATGCAAATGGTGCTTTTGGCAGAACGCGCGTGTGGATTTCTACCAAACGACGTGAAAAGCATGCCCATGCTGCTCTTTTTAGCACCCGCACATGGATTTGTGCCAAAACCCGTTTTAAGCATGCATATGCATCTTTTGGTAGACGCGGATGCAGTTTTCTGCAAAACCACACAATATGCATGCAAATGGTGCTTTTTGCTGAACGCGCGTGTGGATTTCTACCAAACGACGTGAAAAGCATGCCAATGCTGCCCTTTTTAGAACCCGCACATGTATTTATCCCAAAACGCATTTTAAGCATGCATATGCAACTTTTGGTAGACGCGGATGCAGTTTTCTGTAAAACCACACGATATGCATGCAAATGGTGCTTTTGGCAGACCGCACGTGGATTTCTACCAAACGACGTGAAAAGCATGCCAAAGCTGCTCTTTTTAGAGCCCGCACATGGATTTGTGCCAAAACGCGTTTTAAGCATGCATATGCAACTTTGGTAGACACGGATGCAGGTTTCTGCAAAACCACACGATATGCATGCAAATGGTGCTTTTGGCAGAACGCGCGTGTGGATTTCTACCAAACGACGTGAAAAGCATGCCAATGCTTCTCTTTTTAGAACCCGCACATGGATTTGTGCCAAAACGCGTTTAAAGCATGCATATGCAACTTTTGGTAGACGCGGATGCAGTTTTCTGCAAAACCACACGATATGCATGCAAATGGTGCTTTTGGCAGAACGCGCGTGTGGATTTCTACCAAACGACGTGAAAAGCATGCCCATGCTGCTCTTTTTAGCACCCGCACATGGATTTGTGCCAAAACCCGTTTAAAGGATGCATATGCATCTTTTGGTAGACGCGGATGCAGTTTTCTGCAAAACCACACGATATGCATGCAAATGGTGCTTTTGGCAGAACGCGCGCGTGGATTTCTACCAAACGACGTGAAAAGCATGCCAATGCTGCTCTTTTTAGAAACCGCACAGTGATTTGTGCCAAAATGCGTTTTAAGCAAGCACATGCACTTTTTGGTAGACGCGGATGCAGTTTTCTGCAATACCACACGATATGCATGCAAATGGTGCTTTTGGCAGAACGCGCGTGTGGATTTCTACCAAACGACGTGAAAAGCATGCCAATGCTGCTCTTTTTAGAGCCCGCACATGGATTTGTGCCAAAACGCGTTTTAAGCATGCATATGCATCTTTTGGTAGACGCGGATGCAGTTTTCTGCAAAACCACACGATTTGCATGCAAATGGTGCTTTTTGCTGAACGCGCGTGTGGATTTCTACCAAACGACGTGAAAAGCATGCCAATGCTGCTCTTTTTAGAACCCGCACATGTATTTGTCCCAAAACGCGTTTTAAGCATGCATATGCAACTTTTGGTAGACGTGGATGCAGTTTTCTGCAAAACCACACGATATGCATGCAAATGGTGCTTTTGGCAGAACGCGCGTGTGGATTTCTACCAAACTACGTTAAAAGCACGCCAATGCTGCTCTTTTTAGAACCCGCACATGGATTTGTGCCAAAACCCGTTTTAAGCATGCATATGCATCTTTTGGTAGACGCGGATGCAGTTTTCTGCAAAACCACACGATATGCATGCAAATGGTGCTTTTTGCTGAACGCGCGTGTGGATTTCTACCAAACGACGTGAAAAGCATGCCAATGCTGCTCTTTTTAGAACCCGCACATGTATTTGTCCCAAAACCCGTTTTAAGCATGCATATGCAACTTTTTGTAGACGCGGATGCAGTTTTCTGCAAAACCACACGATATGCATGCAAATGGTGCTTTTGGCAGAACGCCCGTGTGAATGTCTACCAAACGACGTGAAAAGCATGCCAATGCTGCTCTTTTTAGAACCCGCACATGGATTTGTGCCAAAACGCGTTTTAAGCATGCATATGCAACTTTTGGTAGACGCGGATGCAATTTTCTGCAAAACCACACGATATGCATGCAAATGGTGCTTTTGGCAGAACGCGCGTGTGGATTTCTACCAAACGACGTGAAAAGCATGCCCATGCTGCTCTTTTTAGCACCCGCACATGGATTTGTGCCAAAACCCGTTTTAAGCATGCATATGCATCTTTTGGTAGACGCGGATGCAGTTTTCTGCAAAACCACACAATATGCATGCAAATGGTGCTTTTTGCTGAACGCGCGTGTGGATTTCTACCAAACGACGTGAAAAGCATGCAAATGCTGCCCTTTTTAGAACCCGCACATGTATTTGTCCCAAAACGCGTTTTAAGCATGCATATGCAACTTTTGGTAGACGCGGATGCAGTTTTCTGCAAAACCACACGATATGCATGCAAATGGTGCTTTTGGCAGACCGCACGTGGATTTCTACCAAACGACGTGAAAAGCATGCCAATGCTGCTCTTTTTAGAGCCCGCACATGGATTTGTGCCAAAACGCGTTTTAAGCATGCATATGCAACTTTGGTAGACACGGATGCAGGTTTCTGCAAAACCACACGATATGCATGCAAATGGTGCTTTTGGCAGAACGCGCGTGTGGATTTCTACCAAACGACGTGAAAAGCATGCCAATGCTTC